>NW_022111377.1:4833045-4837622 GCF_000313985.2 Echinops telfairi
TCAATGTTCTTTTCCTTGATAGCAAGAACCGGAGGCACAAATATTGCAATGACCCTTCTTTCCATTAAAATTTGTTGAACCAAACTCCAAGATAGTCTAAGTAACTTACTTGCCCATATTTTCAATGGTCCATTGTTGGTCTTTGAGCACAGATGCATGGCTTTTGTTGACATTTTCATCTATTTGGGAAGTTGATGGTCGTCCAGAGTAAGGTTTGTCATCAATTGACATTTCACCTTTTTTGAAATGAGAAAACCACTCATACATTTGAGTTTTTCTCATATCACTGTCCCTGCAAGCTGTGTTCAACATCTCAACAGTTTCTGTGGCATTTTTCCTGAGCAGGAAACAAAATTTCACAGCTGCACAGGGTTCTCTTAAATTGGCCATCACAAAAAAAAAGTTTTAGCAGAACTGCTTTTATGAAACAAATTCACTGTGACCAGAGGTAAACTTGCCAAGTGATGCCACTGGGTGCACTAATTCAGAGTCATAGCTGGATGCTCACCTAGTGGGTAAAATGAGAACTACACATATTTTATTTTTGGCAGGGTACCCCCTTGTGTTTCTGGAGTCTCTAGTCTTTGCCAGTGAGCCCTAATTGGTCTACTAACCACAAGATCAGCAGTTCAAAAATGGCAGCCCACCTTACAGAGAAGGATGAGGCTGTCTATGTCAGAGTTCTTATCTTAGAAACCCATTGGGACAGTTCTACTGTACTGTGTAGGGTCACTATGAGTTGATACCAACTCTATGGCTTTGAGTTTGTTTTTTGGTTTTAGTTCTAGACCCTGTCATTGGGGTGTAAATTTCTGTTTTTACCAGTACCACAATATCTTGATTACTCAATGGCAGTCAGTATGGTTTTGTTTTGTTTGTAGTTATTCAAATAACTTAAGTGTATTGACCTTTTATCCTGGAAACCATTACTTCTTAGTTTAAATATTTTGTAGCTTCTATAAGATTCCCTATTTGGGGGGAGGGGGGAACCATGCCATGTGTGAATTAACACAATTTTATTTCTTCTTTTGTATGTTGTATACCTTTTTAAAAATTTATTTAGACTCCTTTAACCATGGATGAATTTTGATATTTTGTGTCTTTCAAATACTGACCCATTTTATCTAAGTTATGAAGTTTATGGGCATATGGTGCATTGTAATCCTTTTTTTTTTTTTAATACCCATAAGATCAGGAATCATGAATCTTTCCTCTACTTCTGGTAATGATTGCTTCTCCTGTCACTCTTTTTCCTTAGTTAACAATTAATTTAGTTAGAGGTTTGTGGTTGGGGTGGTGGTGGTGCCAACCCACAACCACTAATCACAGGTTTGATAGGCACAATTGTACGGTTGATATATATAGATTATATTAAAGTCATAGAGAGCATGAGAGTTGATATATATATATATAGCATATTTAATTTAATATTATATTAAAGTCATCAAGAGCATGAGAGATAGAAGAGATATTGAAATACTGGAGTCAGACACATTCCATGGTAGCAATGCTCACCTCAGCACCGCTTGGTGGTCCAAGTGGAGAAGGGGGGATGGTAAGGAGGACAGGGGGAAAGGGAACAGGAGAGTGAGGAGAGGAGAGGAGAGGGAGAACTGATAAGAGGCAAAGGGAGAAGCTGAGAGAGAGAGAGAGAGAGAATCTTTGGGAGTGTGCAAGCCCACTAGTTACAGGTAAAGACTTACATCGCAGGAAGGGATTGCACTATAAGTTATACAGCCATGAGAGGGGGACAATCTAGGGACATACACGCAATAGGAAGAGGAGGGATTGGGCGTATACATGTGACAAAATGGGCAGATCCTAGATTCAGGATGGCAGCCTACTTTTAATGTCACTGAGCCAGTTTGATCTGTTCTCTGGATCTCCATAGGAACCATTATCAGTAGGGTGTAAACCCCACCTACAGGAACCAAGCTAATGGTTGCAAACCTTTTGGGAGAAGTAGTCTATTGTCCTTAACAGCAGGGAGCAGGGCCTACCTTAGTCTGGTGATTGACTGTCTTCAAGAAGGATGTCTGTAAGCATCTGACCTCGCCCCAAATGCTAGCAAAAAGCCCCTAATGTTGGGCATGTCTTTGGGGGAGACAAAGCTGGGGAAATGTCTCTTTATAATCCCACAGAGGCTTATCAGTTTTTTGCTCTGTCTAAAAAATTAACTTAAGACATTGCTGATTTTCCCTGTGATTTTCTGCTTTTAAATTCCACTTGTCCCTCCTCTAATTTTCACTATTTATTTCCTTTTGCCTGCCTTGGATTTATGTGACTTTTATAATTTCCTAAATGGGATATTTGTATTAAGATTTTAGATTTTTTTCCCCCAAATTTTTTCTATGGGAATTCAGTGCTTGAAGATTTCTGCTAAGCGCTGCTTTCAATGCCTCTCACAAATTTTGGTAAGTTGTGAATTTATTTTCATTTAATTTTTTTCTTGACCTGTTGGAAGATCAAGAAATTCATTAAAATTATTCTTTTTGTGTTTCTAGCAGCTTATAGAATTTCTATGAGTGGACTTGACTCAATAGCAGTGGGTTTGGCTTTTTTGTTTGTTTCTGTGATTTTGTTTTGTTTTTAAATCAGTTTTGGATCCAGTGTCTTCCAATCTCAGATGTCTCTGACTGGTTTGTCCACAAACTTTTGTTCTCTACTCCATCCAAGAAAGGCCAATGCTTTCAGTCTGTCTGTTTTTATTGTTGTAAAAACAGAGTGAAACTTCTGAGATCTTTTCATATCAGAATTGAAATTGAAGGTCCCTTTCTATTGTTTTAGCTATCCTTCAAAACAAAACAAAACAAAAACCTTTAAGTCAGCATAAGAAGTTTCTTTTTCATCCAAATTTCTAAAATGTTTGCCTTATCTTCTTCATCTCATCACCTCCCATGCACTCCAGAAGCTGCCTAAGTGCCACCACATCCTTATAATTGCTTCTTCTTTGCCCATCAATGATCTCTGACTTGTAAACAGTGATTGACATTTTGAATTAGTATCTTCCTGAGCACCTCTGTATCGCTTGATGGCATTTACATTTTGAAATTTTCTTTCCTGATATATATATTTTTAAATTTAATCATTTTATTGGGGGCTCCTATAACTCTTATCACAATCCATCCATCTATTGTGTCAAGCATATTTGTACATTTGTTGCCATCATCATTCTCAAAACATTTGCTTTCTTCTTGAGCCCTTGGTATCATCTCCTCATTTTTTAACCTTCCCTCCCCACTCTCCCTCCCTCTTGAACCCTTGATAATTTATAAATTACTCTTATTTTGTCTTTACATGAGTCCTCCTTTACTTACTCCTGGGTGTTGGGAACTTTCTCATTTCACATTTTCTTCTGTTTGCTGCATTCTCTTCTCATGCTGCACAATCAGAATCAAACTATCGACTCCCATTGTTTTAATGATGTGAGAAGGAAACATTCTCTATCTCTAACATGATCTCAACCCCTCATTTCCAACTCAGACTTCATTCCTTGTAGGACATATCTAGTTGGATGTCTCGGAAGCATATCTGACTTGTCATCTTCAGGACTATACTTTTCATCTCCCTTTTGCCTGCGTCCTTTCTGGGATCCCTTTCTCAATTTGTTTCCACAAGCCAGAAACCTAGACATCATTATGAGAACCTTTCTCTCCTGAATTTACCTAACTGTGTACTGTTGCTTATTGTCTATACTGGGCACCTTCCAGCATTATGTTCAAGGGAATGCATGCTAAAAATAAATGTACTTAACAATCACCAAAATCCATTTCTAAAGAATAAGTTTAAAACTGGGTTTCAAAATGTGTTTTCTCTTTAGCTTCAATGGTTTTCTCCTCTGAAGACAGCCAGTGATATTATATGTTAGTTGTGAAGTTGAAATAAAACTTTATAAAGTATAAAGGAAGAATAGCTTCATTTTGCCATTAGAATTATTATTATTAATATTATTTTCATTGATATGGTTCAAAATGTCATAATATTCTGTTGAATAAGAGGATGGCTTAATCTGCAGTAAATCACTCAACTCTCTTTCTACAAAGTGCAGTATACAAAGGTTATAATTGGACAGTGCCTCTTACCTACCTAATATCCCTAAATGGCTTCCTGTGATTGCGTTAACAGTAAGCTGTGAGGTCTTCTTCAAGGATTTAGTAATTGTTGTTACAAAGGTTTGAGGTTTTTAATTTAAAAAATTTAACATGCATAGATGTTTTATTCACCTAAAAAGAGAGAGAGAGAGAGTATGATCAAGTTCACTATTTAATTTAATATTATATTAAAGTCATCAAGAGCATGAGAGATAGAAGAGATATTGAAATACTGGAGTCAGACACATTCCATGGTAGCAATGCTCACCTCAGCACCGCTTGGTGGTCCAAGTGGAGAAGGGGGGATGGTAAGGAGGACAGGGGGAAAGGGAACAGGAGAGTGAGGAGAGGAGAGGAGAGGGAGAACTGATGAGAGGCAAAGGGAGAAGCTGAGAGAGAGAGAGAGAGAATCTTTGGGAGTGTGCAAGCCCACTAGTTACAGGTAAAGACTTACATCGCAGGAAGGGATTGCACTATAAGTTATAC
>NW_022111377.1:4838153-4839705 GCF_000313985.2 Echinops telfairi
AATCATAGCGACCTTATGGAAAGTCTACAAGGCTTTGGAAACTTTTATAGGAGCAGACAGGCTTATCTTTGTATACCTTTACGTGCAGCAGCCTGTGTGTGTGAACTTTGGGTCACATTAGTAGCTGGCCAATGCTAGCCAAACAGTGCCACCAAGGCGACCCATAAATATGTGTGGACCTGAATTGAGACTGTAGCATAAATGGAAACACACGTATATATGCACATCATAAATATGATTTTAATGTACTGAATTACGTATTGAGAAGAGCCTGAATTGTCTCCAATTGGCAGTTACAGTTAGGAACTAAGAAAGGACATGGCGAGTAATTCTTTAAATGTAACTATTATTTGAAAATTTGAAGAAGTTGTTACACATTATCCCATGAAACTCCCATACAAGACATTTTCTTGTATATCTCATAAGCATGATTTGTCAATGAATATGCTTTGTGGGAAGGGGCAGCCATGGGGAAATAGTGCATTACTCATTGGGCTGCTAAACACAAGATGAACAGTTTGAAGCCAAGAGCCACTCTGCAGGAGCAAGATGAGGCGTTTTACTCGTGTAAAGAGCTGTACTCTCAGAATCTCACAGGAGTAGTTCTCCCTATCTTATCAGACTGCTATCACTCAGAACTGATATGGTGACAGTGCATGTGAAGGCTTACTTTAAAAAAAATAATTTTTGGTGTCTTTGAATAAATCTGTATGGCCAAATGGAAACAAAGTAATAAAATAATTTGAGTTATCACGGGAGTCTTGTGATCTCTTAGCACACAGGGAATTCCAGTTACAACAGGGAAATATTATTTGCCCTACATAAATGAACATTTCAAACATTGGAAATAATATGTATATTCACTGATATATACTTTTGTGTATTTAAATTTAAAAATTGAATTTTGCAGTTTGGTAAAAAATGCCATCTAGTTAATGATAATGTTGAATGGAATCCAATATCCTTTGCAGGATCTGTTTACCTCTTGGCTCTCTAAGGAATAAAAACTATCACATATGATTAATGATTGTAACCTTTCATGACAACTACTTAAAACACAATAAAATAGAAATAAGTATCTACAAAGCTAGTATTAACATATATTTTGTACCTAAAATGGTATAGTTCTAAAATGAAATAATAATTGCACTGTGAGTCACTTAAAAATTTTATGCCCCCTTCCAAATGCATATTTAGTTTGAAAAGATATGGTCAAATTAAGTTCAAAGATCCCATCATTGGGTAGACACTGTTAGTCTAAAACTTCATAAAGGTTGAAGAATTTTCTGGAGGCCATAGTCATCTCAAGTGACCCTAAATTCAGCCACACTGAGACTGAATTAACTAACTTATAAAATACAAATAAGCTAGAAGCTTTCCACTTTTGGTGTAGTGATGAAGCATATCAAGAACGTACATTGCAACCACGAGGTGTCGAAGGGATCAGGTGTAAGGCATCATTTGAACAAAAAATCTTACCATAGTGAATGATGGGGGGAGTGCGGAGTGGAGATCCAAAGCCCATTAGTAGGCCACTGGAGATCCCCTTGCA
>NW_022111377.1:4841369-4872591 GCF_000313985.2 Echinops telfairi
GAAAAGTAGGAGGAGGATTCTCATTACCAACAAGAGATAGGGGTGGAGTTAGTCTATCGGACAACAGATCCCTGAGCAATAAACTTCCTAGATCCAGAAGACATAACTCCGGAGGAGCAGGAGAACCAGGAACCAGAACATGGAGCAGAGTGGTGAACTTCCCAGCCCGTAGAGCAAGTCAAGCTAAAGGCTAGCTTATAGAGTTGGGTGCCTCTGGGTATGTGATTGGTGAAGCTGGACTTCCTGAGGCATATAAGTGGAGCTGAGTGTCTTTGGGCTGAAGTGTACTGGGGTGGGGTGCCGCTGGGCACTAATTCAGGGAGCTGAGTTTGCTGACCCGTGAATCTTGAGCTGAATGCCTTCGGGTTGAGACAGTGGAGTGGTGTGTTTTTTGGACATGTATTCTCACTGCCATCTAGCCGAAGCCAACTCACAGTGACCCCGTTGGACAGGGTAGAACTGGCCCTGTGGTTTCCAGGCTGTAACGATGAATAAGAATAAAACATGTCATCTTGGATCCCCTTGTAGTTTCAAATTGCTGACACTGAGGATCACTGCCCAGTGTAGAAACACTAGGCCACCAGAGTTCTGGACATTTATTAGCAGACATAAACAAAAAAACAAAAATCTTTGTAAAATGTCCTGATAACCAACTCTACCCTGAGCATTTCTCACTGGGATTACAGTTTGTTAATTTCCTTAATAAAACTTTTAATCATGGATTTTGTCTGTGAGTTCCGTGCAAGCATGGCAATGGATAGTAGCCCTTAGAGATCAAGTAGAGAGTGCTAGTGAAAATTACATATCATGGATATCGAGAAGAACAAAGAATCTGTCTGTGGAGAAAAACTGCCAGAATGCTCCGTAGAAATGACTATGATGAGACTTTGTTCGTGTTATCCGGACTGACTAGTCCTTGCAAAGGGACATCGTGCTTAATACAGCAAAAGGTCAGCAAAAAAGAAGACTCGTAAGGAAATGGATTGACATTGTGGCCGCAACAATGGGCTCAACGCACAATTATGAAGATGGTGCGGGAGCAGACAGTATCAGGATCTGTCGCACCAAAGTTGTGCATCTATTGAAATAGGAACCAACTCAACAGTGCTTAACAACAACAATATAGCTAAGGACTCTTTTTGTTCCATACGCTATGAAACAAGAATTTATTGAAAGGAATTAAAAACAAAATCACATCCAAGTTTTGAATGAAATATGAGCAATGACTGCTATTGTAGGTGTTTGGTGCCATAAAGTCATTTCCGATCCATAGGGCACCTCAAACAACAACAACAACAACAACAACAACAGTCACTGCCTCTCTTGCATTTGCAACCAATAACCAACCACCAGTACATGTCTAAGTCGGAACAGAACACAAATTAGAGTTGTAGTATTAACCAAAAATTCTTCTTGATTCAGCCCAATGACATGGAAGCAAGGATGGTTTCTTTTACTGTTACATGGACATCATTGGGCCCGTATCTCAGAATGCAACACTCTGTTCCAAGTTCGCCGGATCCCGTCTTTCAAGCGCTGCTGATGTATCATTTCAAAAACACTCCCTTTTGTCTCTTGCCCTAATTTTATCTATTGACATGTGGCATTTGGCTTCATATTAAATCTTCAGTATTTTTTCCTGATAATAAAAAGATGGTTATATATTACTTGGCACCTATGAAAATAAAATAGCAATTGAAGAAAATATCTGAGTTGCTCACTTCAAGTATAAATTTCATACATTAGCATATGACCAAGGTAGAATAACTTGTACCTCTACCTAAAACAACCTAACAGCAGGAAAAATATGAAATAAGATTTTCAAGACACTGTACTCCAAATAATCAAAGTCAATGATCCATAAGCTACTTAGAAACTAAGCGGGTGACCACAATAACAGATCCCGCTTACTGCCCTAATCGAGTTTCCTCTCTGAAGAGAAGAGACATCTAAGAGGTGCTTGGAAATGTCACTGAGCGATAGAAAATGTGCAGAGTGGATTCCGCAGTCGTTATTAGTTCTCATCAGCTACCAGAGCCATCAGATGTCTTCTTGGCTCTTCACATAAGGACCTGGGGGCTCCCTGAAGTAGAAAACCTATATGCATTTAGGGGCCTATAGAGGATGCAGTCACAAGCAGTTTCTCTCTCTTAAGCTAGTCAATGTTCAGCCTCCAGAAATTCCTCAAAAGTAGAATTTAAATGTTCCAATTAGTGTAAGATTTCAGTGACTTCTGCTCGAGGTAAGCAGATCTTGATTGTGACACTCTGCCTGCCCCTGACTACAGAATTTGGGACAGAAATCTGCTCGATGGCCTCAGTTCTCTGAGGGATCCAAGAACCATTATTGATTTTCTGCCCGAGCAAGCATTTTCTTGTTGGGAGAATGGGAGTGATGACTTTTAAGATCATTACATGTCAAACCTGAAACAAGATGTCAGAGGTTGGCATTTGAAAAATACAACTTACAAAACGATCTCATATATTAAATATCTGGGAGGGGGATCGGTAACCTGACAAAGGTTTTCAATGCAAACCAAGTCCAACAAATAAACACCCCAAAGCCGTGCCATCACTTTGACTCTGACTCAAAAAGGCCCCACAGGAATACGTAGCACTGCCCCATAGACTTTCCGCCTGCAGTCTATAGAAGCTGGCTGCCACGTCTTTCTCCTCCAGTGGTTAGTGGCCTTGAATCCCCAAATGCTTGTTTAACGGTCAAGTTTGTCATCATTGTGCCTCGGGGCTCCTTACAGGTACACCGAAAACTCTAAAGCATTGCTGTAAGAAATAGAGACCACAATAGTAGGAGATAGATCATATTCATGAATTGGAGAATTCAGTATTGCTTAGATGTTGTCACTTTTCTCAACAAATGGATCTGTAAATTTGATGCTTTAATAATAAAAGTTCCAGAAAGTCTCTGTGTGTGTGTTTAAGACATTGATAAACCGAGCCTCAAATCCACATGGACATGCAAAAGAGGTAGACTACCTAAAACAACTTTTAAAAGGAATGCATTTGAACACTAATGCAAATTAATATTTGTGGACCTGATATGATCAGGAAGAAAGCCTTAGCAATAGTCCTAAGGCTTCCCGCAAGAGAAGAATCTACTTGTGTGGAACCGCATCAGCTCTCACTCGAACCTTCTAACCTGTCCTCCCTAAAGGACTCCTCTCTGGATTTCAAACTTGCAAAGCCAGCCCTCAGGAACAGGAATGTGTAAGCCCATTGCTTGCCGTGAGTTTCTTGATAGAGATTTTCTATTGACTGTGCTTTTCAGGTGCAGCCTGATGGATGCATGTGGAATAGCTATGCCGATATTAATGTAGTCGAAGCAGCGCGCACTGCCTTCTCTCATCAGTGCAGCTCACAGTGCTCTTCCTAGGCAGACTTAGCAGCTAGCTCCTCTGTCTGGAGATTGCCTTTGAACTTACTGTGTTACAGCACTTGTGGGTTTGCGGATCCCTCTTCTTCATTGAATTGTGGTATTTTCCATCTTTTTAATCCTTTGGCTGCGAACACCAGATGATTTATTGTTTAAAATGAATTAATTAATCAACCCGAATGTTTGTATTAAATAGGAGCCCTAGTGGTGGCAATATTGAGACTCATTTGCTAACTAGAGATTGGTGGTTTAACCCCCCAGTCATCTGAGAGCCAAGTTCAGCTGATCACGTTCCATACAGATCACAGACTGGAAAACTCTACAGAGCAGTTGTACTCTGTCATGGGGGGTCACTACAAATCAGAAGTGACATGAGACCACACGACAACATGTGCTCAATTACTCTTCTCTCTTACAGGGAATCCCACAAAGAGTTTTTTTGCCAATACAAACATCTTCATATATAAATTTCATGATAATTATTCTCTCCTATCGGTAACCATAATACTCTGACTTCTAAAAGATCACTCAAAATTCAAATTATCTCTGTAACTTGGCCACGGTTACCTGAGTTTAAAGCACAGAGTGTTCTCATAACACCTGTGCTAGCATTCATTCCAAAAACACACACATAATACAACACACTGCCAAGGACTTGCTACAACATAAATCCTGGAACATTCCTGTACCAATTCCAGGTCCCTGTGGAATTCTTACTTTGCTAATGGTAAATTTTGCCTTTGAACTTTGCCACCACAACGCAATCTAAAGTTTTCAAAAACACTTACACAGTAGTCGGGAAGACTGGGAATAGCCCCGAGGCCTTCTCTACCACCAAATAAACATACTTGTTATTGAGTTTTTATTGAACCTTCCAGAGATGTCAAATAAGGAATACGGCAGAGAAATAGCAGGAGCTAAACAGCTCTTTCTGTTGCAGGAGCTGCGACTGTGCATAGGTCAATGTTTGTGCTCCTCAGCCCAATCCCAGTTGAAGGAGCCCAGCTTGTTTGTTGATTTAAACTCGAGAATACCTTTGACATAAGGCATAGGCAATCTTATTTGTCAAGTAATGTCTAGAGAGGACTAGAAAGAAGAGCTTTCTTGCATAAGGAATTTGCTTCTCGGTGGTCATTATGAGTTGGAGTCCTTTAGAAGGCAACAGGTTTGTTTTTTGTTTTGTTTTGTTTTTAACTTTCCTTCTAAACTTAGCATGAGAGAAAGCTAAGTGTTTTCAACCTGGTCTAGTAAGTAAATAAATAAACCTTCAATGCCAGTCTTTTATATGTTTTCTATTTCTCTAAAGTCCAGTATTTCCCAGGATATGTGTGTGTGTGTTGCACACATTCCATTGTTACGGTGTTTGCTCTATCAAGACACTTTTACAAATTCTCTGAAGCAAGCAGATAGTCACATAGAAATCAATAGGAATCTTCTGAGTTGTATAAAGAAAAGTAAAAATCCAGCACAGTACATCTTTCACAGAGCGTATCTAAGAAAAGTTGGAGGACTCTCCCTTTGTCATCCATGCCACCTCTGAAGAGCTCTACACTACTCTAATTGCCCTAACGGCTCTTAGCAGTGCACATATCCATAGCGCATCAAACAGAGCCCTTCAGAAAGACATACACCTAGATTGTGTTGCAATTTATAACAATGGTTTGCACTGTTGTCATTGAAAACATTAGAAAATACTTTTATAGTCACTTGAATCTATCAGACCAAAGCCAAATTCAGTGCCATCACCCCGATTCCAACCATGGACTCCATCAGCGGGAGGACATGGACTCCGTGAGTTTGCTGTGGTTTCTAAGCTTTATTTATTTTCATGTAAAAAGGATGACAAATAACTAAATGTAGTGTTTTTATATAAGAATCAGAATTTATTACAAGAAGAACAGCAGGTAATGACTCATAAAGACCTACAATTTGGAGCTGATGTTAAAAAAATTCACTTCTACGTAATTAGTGTTTTCAGAAAGGGCAATTGTGTTTCCAGAGTGTCGTTATGTATAGGTTTTATGATTAAGAATTGTAGATATTCTTGATTTTACTTTAAAGAGTGAAAATTGACAGTTTGTTGGTGTTTGAGAAAATGTACAATGTAAGGTCCCAGGCCTCTAAACAACCAAGATTTCTGGATACGTACCATTCGTCATAAGTGTGCGACCGGTTGTATTTTATCCCAGTGACGAGCCCAGTCTGATTGTTTACATGTTACTACCAAAATTATTAGCACATGTGCCTTACCAAAATAAAGTATCTGGGGGAGGGGTATATTTAAACAAATGCATAATGTGTGTCATTTGTGTAAAAATACGGCAATTGTTAGTATAATAAAAGCATTATGCTCATTAATGAACTAAAGGAAGATCCCTCTCTAGCCGCGGGCTTTCTAAGATCAAGTCAAAGAAACATCCATCAATGGCTTAGCATATTGCTCTAAAAATGAATAATTTTCTAGCACAGACTAAATTGACCGTTTCTGAATTCCCACCTGTAAGCCGATATTTAAATAGTTCTCTGTATAAAATAACCCTGACAGGCAGTTTTCCCTTTCCGGTATCATTTTTTGGAATATTTTATATTTTTCCTCTTTGGTCGTTCTTTTGTTTCCTGGAGCAATTCCGCAGGGCACCTGCACTTTTTCTCAGCTCTTCTTCACACAGTCGATGCGATAAACACACCTATCTCCAGTGGACATAGCCCTCTACTGACTACTCCAAGCACATGATTGAAAATAGAGAGGATTTCACCCTTGACTCCAAAGAACTTATCTCATAACAAAAGATTCCAGATATGAATCATTAATAAAAGCTGAAGAAACCAGACGTATTCAAAACACAGATCAGCTCCATTCTAGCAGTGACCTGGTGGTCAAAACACTATGAAAAACAAATGCTTATAATAACCCTAACTGTGGAGAGAATGTTCTCAACTACTTGATAAGTTGTTATCCCCCTACACCAGTGGTTCTCCAACTTCCTAATGCCCCAACCCTTTTATACAGTTCTTCATGTTGTATTGACTCCCCCAACCACAAATTTATTTTCGTTGTGACTTCATAACTGTAATTTTGCAACTATTATGAATCAGGTGACCCCTGTGAAAGAGTTGTTCAACCCACAAAGGGGTCGTGACCCACAGGTTGAGAACCGCTGCCCTACACTCATGAGTAACAGACACAGAACTTGATTTTCTAAAGTACGTCAGGAAGCAAAGCCCACTTCAAGCACAATAATCAATTGCTTCATATTTATTAGTCTAAAGTGCCCAACTGTTTTATAAGTCCTCGGAGAATAGGGGTCACAAATCGTTCTATGATCTAACACTATACTGTGCACATGTTGCCTAATACCCTTAAGTCAATGTTTGCCTCATAGCAAACTCAGGGCCATTCTGTAATACTGACCCATAGGTTCTCCGGGCTGTAATCTTTGCAGGAGCAGATGCTGATCAAGTTCAAACTGGCAACCTTTCAGGTAGTAGTTTAGTTTTTAACTGTTCGCCCAGCAGAGCTTTTAACTGAATGCACCGAAAAGGCACCGAAAAGGGATGGGGGAGAACTTGTTATAGAGATAGCCCCCAAATTACTAACAAGATTTGCTCCTAAATCTGTCTTTGAGTGGATCTTGCACATAAATCAGAACTCATGGACATGTGTACAGCTTGTATCTAATGTCAGTTGCACAGATATTTGTCTCAGTATACAGCATAGTATACCTTTCTATATATTAAAACAAAATTTTTAAGAAACACTTCCAATACACTGAAACATGTTAAAGATAGAAATACAGTAGTAATAATGTTTTGATGTGTGTCAAAAAGGAGCATCCCATTTATTATCCCAAACCATCATTGTATGTACCAGGAATATTTAATCTTAAAGAGTTTAATGGGATTAGTTCAAAACTACAGGTGGTATGTCCGTTGGATGATTGTAACCAGGAAACTTCCTCTACAGAGTGTAATTTGACAAATTGTGTCCAATGCTTGTCATTATACCTTTTACAGACATGGCGTGGTCTCATCGTAAGGAGCCCTGGAGGGGGCCTGAGTTTCTCACTGGGTTTCTCACTGCAAGATGAGTGGTTTCAAACCCACCAGCTGGGCCTCAGAGAAAATGATGGGGGTGTCTGCTCCCCTAAAGAGGTACTGTCTCAACACTTTGAGAAGCCATTCTATTTTGCCCTGTGGGGTCTTTGCAGTGTAACGGTCTTGATGGTACTGGTTTCTGTTTTGATTTCGTTTGGTTTTCAATTCCAGGAAATCACCCCCACACACATATACAAGCAGATGTGTTTAAAATAAATTGTATATAGTTGAGCAAGCTAAGGGAACTTCAGTGTTTCAATGTGCAATGTATGTGATTCGGTTGGAGAAGACTCACTGAGATGCAGAGTTGTGCGCAAAAGTTTGACATGAGGGACTGAGCGTAGTTTCTAGAGAGAACGAGGGACACCATGCCCGGTGCTGCTTCTTCATTTCCTTCCTTATCAGCGCAGTTTTTCAATCCACCTAATCTAGCAGCACATTTCGTCTAGGCTACTGAGATATATTTGCAGGAAACAACTTTCCCTTCACTTAAATAGGTTTAACTCCTTCCTTCCTAGCACTCTATACGCAGGAAAGAAGTGAGCGTTTTCTCCCTCTCCCTCTCTCTCTCTTTGCCCCATAAGGTACTTAAAGGAGGAGAGGGAGATGAATCTATGTGGAAAATTAGAGGAAGGAGTGGAAAATTGCATCTGACATATAAGTCCTCTTCCGTATAGACATAGTCCTCCGGCGAAAACGAAAGTTCCATTTAAAATTGGCACCTGCAAAGTCAGCAGCAATTCTTAACCCTGCCTTCCCTGCTGTTGACATCGTATTTCCCCCAATAATAAGGGATCATTTGGACCCGTTCTCTTTTTCATTTAATGTTGCTCCTTTCCTGGCTGCATTTCCCCCACTTCTCTCCCCACATGAGAGATGATTGTATTCCTTGTGGAAGATGATGAATCACTTCAACAAGAAATATGAGGCATCTGGCTAAGGTTATTTCTAGCATATAAATTAAGCTTGAATGACAGCTTGGTCAAAATTTTCCTTTGAAAGTGGTCTCCCTGTGGCAGGTAGAATCAAGTGCTCTGCCTTTATCGGCAGGTGGCTTCTCCAGGCCAGCCAGTGTCTCCAACCTTCATTAAAGAGAAGTGGGTCACTTTCCCACCCCACTGGAAATCATTACTGAGATGAACAGCGAGATTTGGATGCGGAAAATGAAAAGGATGTGCTTTCTAATTCTGCCAGGGTGAGGAATGCTGGGAGAAAGAGCATTGGCAACCTTGAATGATAATGCAAAAAAAGATGATTTAGGGCAGGGACAAAGCAACACAAAGTGCATCCTGCCCATGCATGGCGACAGAGTGGTAAATACCACCACCACCACAACCCCCAACACACACACACATGATTTATTTTCCCACGGAAAAATGATGAGACTAGACAAAAGATAGTGTCCATCTCTAATTTGTATAATATTTTTCCCTCCTAAACTAGGTTTTCTTTATTCCTCTTCCTCCCTGAATCTGTCAGAAGCAGAAGCGAATCTAAATGATCACTAGTTAATGTTCTGAAATAGCATGACTTGGCTCATTTTATGCTCCAATAAAATTTACTTATGGTAATAGCAATCACTTATCAAAAATGGTTATTTATTTCCTAGAGAAGCCAGAAAAAGTCCAAAAACATCAAATAAGGGAAGATTCTCCAACATTCCACATGATGGCAGAAGATCTTTTCCTTATTAAGTGGCCAAGGCTCTGCGGTTTCGTAGTATTCTATTCAATATAGCGAGATAAGCAATCGCCCATAGTCTCTACACCGTTTTAAAGTAATTTGTTCCCAGGACAAACCAGAAGGGATGACATGTTTTCCTGTGAAGAAAAAAAAAACTTGAGGGGAAAAATGCCAAAAACATCTTCCTAAAGTTGTCCCAAATAATACTGAGATTAGGAAAATAGCCTTTCAAAAATCTACTCTCAATGGTGTCTTTTAGACAACAGTTTACCAAATGTCAATGATCATTTTTGTCTATTATTGTTAATCACAGCAAACACCATGGGGAAATACATTTCTATAACAGGCTGCTTAGTAAAACCTTCCTAGAGGTCTCAGAGCTGCTTTGAAGCTAGAACTTTTCTGACTTGCTTCCCCATTTCTATCCAGGGAACCTCAGGAAAGCAGTGCGGGCTCCTGCTCGCAGGCCAGAATTATAGATATCCATAATCTAATGATCTTTCAGTTTTAGAGAAATTCTGATATTTTCCTTTCTCATGGCAAGTATTTAGGGTACATGGGATATAAAGCCAGGTTTCTCTTACAATTTATAAAATACAGTGCTCTCTACTTTCTTGTGTTTCACTCTGTTCTTTTTTTTCTTCATGAGTGACAAAAGAGGGTGAGACAAAGGATTGTAATATAATTTCCCCAGCTCTCTACTTTCCTCAGTTTCTTAAATTCAAGTTCTGAAGTTTTTAGCACCGCAGGGTCTATTATGATTAAAGTTATGTGCACATTGTAATTTACCTTCCTAAATATGATATTCACCAAATGTCAAATGTGCAAACCTTAGCTTGACAATGATTTGCACCAATGCTCATAACAACGGGGGACGGGGGGAGATTAGAGATCAGTCCAGGAGAGTAATTATACCTTACACTTTCAGATTGTCTTCACAGTATTTGCAATTCTCAAATGCCTCTTTTGGTGTAACTACTACCCTCACTTTACGAATTTTGTTATAAGGATCAGAAGTTAACGTTTTTTTGTTTTTGTTTTTTTTTGAGATGACGTAGCGGATATTTAGAAGGAGAAGAATTAAAATCAGAAATTCTAGCTTCTGTATCCACCATGGTTACAGGATAGAATAAAAACATGACTCTTGATAAAAATATTTATTTGTTGTTTTTAGTTAAACTATCAAGTTGATTCTGACTCACAGTGCTCCCTGTGCGTTCTACTCAGTGTGAAGAGGAGAGCTGCCCTATCGAGTTTTCAAGTCAGAAACCCATCATGAGGCCCACCTTCGTAGGTGCCTGCGGATGGGTTCTTGAACTGACAGCCTTTCAGTGAGTCAAGGGCTTAGTCATTTGTAGCACCAGGGACTCCAATAACATATATAAATATTGACTTTGCTTTTAAGAGACATTTGGCCATGTTTATCTCCAGGAAAATTCAAACTGGGCATCAAAAGGCTTCTACAATGAACCTGCTCTCTTACGGCAAGGCCTCAGGATGGTCACAATTATTCTTCTACTGATAACAACATAGGGAGCAGTGACCTCCCCCTACACATCTGATCATTGTTACTGTCTCTTATAGGCTGGATCAGTGTTCTCTTCCTCCCTCCTCATGACCATGCAAAGTTTGTTCAGGGAAAACAGTCAAGATGCATAAGCACATGTAGAGAGTTGCTTACTGCTAGAAAACTTGCTGGACATCATTAGAGAGGTCAATCTTGTGGAAATGCCAATCTCATTGTCAATCTTGTGTCAATTGCATGAAATGACCTGAAAGCACAAGATCAATCTCCGTGCATCCTCTATCAACTGCCAGGGGCCTGAGGCATTTTGCAAATATGATTATTTTAATATCTTACTATAAAAGAGAATCAATGGCATTATCTTACCTTCAATGCATGTGATAGACAGTAATCTCTCAAAGAAACAACAGTCCTGTCATGGGGACAAAGATATGACTCCCTACTAAGTGTTTGGAATTTGTAAATTCTATCAGTCTTTGCAGTCATTTAGCTCAGCTACTCCGCAGCCCTAGTTTAACATCCCCCAAACCAACACCAAACTCCATGCTAACTAGGGCAGGGTAGAACTGCCCCTGCGAGATTCCAAGACTGTAACTCATTACGGGAGTAGTTAACTTAGTCTTTTAAAGGTGCTAATGGTAATGCATTCTATCTAGACAGTTTGTTGTTGTTGTTGTTGTTGTTCGGTGCCACCAAGTAGGTTCCAACTCATAGGGACCCGAGGTCCCACAGAGCAACCTACTGCCCAGTCCTGGGCCAGCCTCGCCATTGTTCTACTGCCGAGACCATTCACTGTTGCAGTCACCGTGTCAATCCAGCTTGTCTGGGTCCTTGCTCGTTGTCGCTGCCCCTCTACTTCACCAAGCATGGTGTGCTTTTCTAAAGACTCCTCTCTGGTCATTGATATTAACGTCACAGTAACATTAGCTGCTCTGAATAGCGTTGACATTTCCACACAAAAAAATCACATACTCTTCCAATGTATTCCTATAGCAATTAACATGTCAGAAAAACATAGTCACATTTACAATGTGTTTATACAAAGACTATGGAGGTCCAGAAGTCAGACAAGTAATGTGAATGTGCCACACACCTTCCAAATCATATCTGGCCATATTTATTTGATTGAATGGACTAAATAAGTCACTTACGCTGCTGCTTCTCATATACTCCAAATTTAGAACTGCTTTTGCCATTAGTTGCAGTCTATGGTGACTAGCCCCTGTTCCATAATGATTCCATGCCTCAGTGATATATAGGCAGTTTCCTTGGGTTTTTTGGGAAGTCATTTACCAGGCCTTTCTTCCTAACATACAAGTCTGGCATCTGCTGCCACCTGTTCAGCAGCACAAAAATATACAAGCCTACAATGACAGATGGGTGGTGACTGATCTTGAAATGCATTGGCCAGGTCTGCTGCAAGGCAGATGAAATTTCTGTCACTGCACCACAAGTGCTCTAGAGAGCCTTGAATGACTATTTAACTTCCACATGGATGGAGATGTTTTCAGTTAAGGAAAAACAAAAGCAGGACCATTGAGACTTGCTCAGG
This sequence comes from Echinops telfairi, assembly GCF_000313985.2. Lineage (NCBI taxonomy): Eukaryota > Metazoa > Chordata > Mammalia > Afrosoricida > Tenrecidae > Echinops > Echinops telfairi. Next base: position 4,853,615 of record NW_022111377.1, read on the forward strand.
ATCTCACAGCACCACAGTTAGAGTTCAGTTCACTTGGCCACCTATCAAAATGTTTGATCACTCGTTTATTTTACTCACATTCCTTGACAAGATAGCATCATGATGAAATAGAGACACCGATACTAGAAAATCTTGTGATTATCCAAGTGATGATTACATAAAACCTCCCACTAGAGCATAGCATTTTCTCTCCAATATTAAGGCTCAAAGATTCCCTCCAGACAACAATTGTCAAGAAAATTAGGGGAAGAAATAGGTGGAGGGTGGAATAAGAAAAGGAGAAGGAGAAAAAGAAAGAAAAAGGAAAACAAATAAAAAACCATGAGAGGCAACATACAAGCCCTTTTTTTTTTTACATCCCTGGTTAATCAGGGAAGTAAAACTTAAATATGAAAGCAGAAGTGGTCTTTTCTCCATCTATTCCAACTCATAGCTACCCTTTAAGAATACATCACTTATTATAAGAGTGAATGTCTTTGCATTTGTTTGGTAGTGTTTCAAATGGTAAAGAGCACTCAGTGAAGCCCCTAAGACTCCTGTCTTAGAGCAGTGCATTCTCCCAGCAATCTTACGTAGTCATTCCATTTTGAAAGATGAGCAAACTAAAGCTGAAAGGTTCAGTAACATGGACAAGGGCCACTCAGGTAACTGCAGGGAGAGCTACACGTCTCCTTTCAAACATTTCATGCTCTGCTTGCTAAGCTGGCATGCATCAACCTCATTCTCTCTGATAGTCCTTTGGATTCAATATCAAAAATAATATAGCAACCATTCCAAATGTTGAGTTCAGAATACTTTTATTCATGAAAAGGGAGCTCTAAAATAATACTTATCCCATTAAGAAAATATCCTCTGTACCATCCATTCCCCTTTGTCTCCAACATGTCCAAGATCCACTTTGTCATGTAAACTTATTGAGCATGGAATACAGAGGAAATCCTACAGTTCTTTGATCATTTAAATAAAAGAGTTTAAGACCTCATCCAAACTTTCTGTTTGGGGTGGTTTTCTTTTTTTGTGGGGGGGAGGGGGGGATTGTTGTTAGGCTTCTTGACCAAAACTAAATGCCCTAAACATTTTGATGTTAATCCACAGGGGTATTAAGTGTCTTTTTTGCTATTGTTATTCTTTTAACACACTTAACATTTTTAATCAAAATGCCCATAAGTGATAAATAACATAATAATTACTAACTTTTTAGCATTTATTAAGGGCATTTTCAGTAGTTATCTAAACAGTTTGCTAGGATTTTTAAATAGGATTGAATTTGTTGAGATTTTTTAAAAATATCTTTGCATAAAATGAGGTTGAATTGCATCTATCTTGGCAATAGTCACTTTTCTTGTCCTGAGACTACAGTTGGTTATAAATTTGGGTTGAGATTTCCTTGAATTCTCTCTGTTGACCTCTGGGTCCTCCCAATGTTTCTTAACTGCCTTTCATTGAGCACCTGTGAGAATGGGAAACAGAGGAGAGGAGGAGGAGGAGTAGAAAGGGGTTGTAGAGAGGGAAAAGAAGAAAGGAGGCAGAGGGAAAATTTTAACAACTATGAGATTTTACTTTCAGGTTTACTTTGTATGTTGTCTTTATATGTATTATCTGCCATTATATTTCAGGGAATTTGCTTTTTTTTTACTGAAAGAACTAGATCCTACAGTTAGTATTAGAATGGCTGATTTTTAAATATAGTCACATAATATATTTTTTCATACAATATATCTGAACAAAAAATCTTGTGCAGGATCATAAGGTCAATGGTTTTGATAGACCCACAGGTCCTTGACCTAAAAGAAACACTGAAAATGTGCCATGATCCTGGCATTAGGCAAAGAATATCATATTATATCCATTTTCAAAGTAACCCAACTAAAGAATCTTGCATTTTAGTGGCTTTTACAAGGCTGCCAAAGACCTCTGGCTTGGTTCATATGAATAAAAAGGGTGTTCACATCAAACACTATTTGTTTAGATCAGTTCATTGAAATGTATGTTTTCACCATTTAAAAGCCATCTAATTTTACTCTGATATGCACAATTGATTTTCTTTATGTTAAATATATCCCAAATTACATGAAGAAATAAAACCAAAGTCTCTTGATTTTGATTTAGTTCTCTCTGTATTCTACATATAAGTTTGATATAAAATATATTCAAGGAAAAAAAGGTCACAATACGAATAGAGAGGTGGGTGGGTTTGGAATGAAGTTTGGGGTCTGAAAATACAGTAATTTTTCTCTGAACTCCACTCATGACTCAACCATTTTGTTCTTAGTTATATTTTGATGTCTTAATCTTGTTGTCTGAATGCAATTATATAGGTCTATTATGTCAATTTGAATTACCCTCAATGACATTAAATCTGTGTATAAATCTGCTTAGAATGAGCTATATTGAAAAATATATTGATAAAATGTATTACATGAGGTGAAATTATAATATGCTATTCAATTCTCAAAATAGTTGAATGAAAATCTATTAATATTCTAAAATGGCCACAAAGAGTGAAATGAAAATTTTAAATAGATTTGCTTAACAAAGTCATTTACAAAGAAAAAAAACTATTTGAGATTTATCTGTCTTTCTCAGATATATTTTGAACTAGACTTTTTAATGTTTACCTTTTCAATGGGAAACAATGGGCTTCATGAGAAAATAAATAATAAAATACAATATTAGATATCTAGCACTCTCAGGCAATTATCTCTCATCATAACAGCTTTCCAGATAAGAGGAAATTTGCCATATGTAGGTTAATTCTATTTAAGAAAATAATTTTGAATTGCAAATTTTGAAACGTAATCATTTATTGCTTGATTTTGTTTTAGAACTTTTTGTTGTGATTTGGATAAAAGTTTACCGAGCAAATGGGTTTTACATTTAGCAGGTCCTATACATTTTGTTTCATGATATTGATTATTGTCAAAAATAAATCATAGGGATGCGATGCTTTCCCTCCTCTAACTTTGCAGGAGGGAAGGAAATCAATCTCCGTGTCGGCATCACCCAAGGTCTAGTTCAACAAGGCTGAAGTCAGAGGTGACCCAGACCCCATTCTTCCTCCCACTTCTGACAGCAACTGCCCCTCCCACCGTTCTCTCTACTTTTCAGCTGGCTTAAAGAATTCATTGTAATGACCCCAGAGAACTCACAGAGAGTATTCAGGATTATAAAGTTTCTTAAGGAAGTTAACAAGCTACAAATATTCTCAAATCAGAAAACTCACTGCCGTCAACTGGCACATAGAAACCCTATGGAATCAGTAAAATTGCCGTCATCAGTTTCTAATACTAAAAATCCTGTAAAGACAGGAGTAAAAAGCCATATCTTCCTCCCATGGAATAGCTGGTGGTTTTGAATGGCTGATCTGGCAGTTACCAGCCCAAGGTGTAACTCATTACACCACTAGAACTCCTTAACGAATGCTCAGAATATAGTTATTCAGACAGGACAGTCCCTTTGGAACCATGCCCCCCGACCAGATTTGGTGGTCTTGGGCCACTCAGCCACAGGATCAAATGGCCTCGGCCCTGCTCATTTTCCAAAGCTCCGTTAGAGCTCTTCCATTCAGTTAGCCAATTAGCCATCTTTCAAATTTCCTGGCGTAGATGAATGAGTGCTTCCAATGCTTCATCAGCTTATTGAAACATTTCATTTGGTATTGCATTAATTTTTGGAGGCTTGGTTTACATGAATACTTTCATTACAGTTCGAACTTCTTCCTTTAGCACCATTGATTTTTGCTCATATGCTGCCTCCTGAGATGGCTGAATATCAGCAAGTTCTTGGTACAGTGTGTGCATTATTTTTATCTACCCTTGATGCCTCTTGCATCATTCAATATTTTATTCATAGAACCTTTCAACTCGAGGGTTTGAATGTTTTCTTGACTTCTTTCAAATTCAGATATCCTGAGCTTGTTCTTTTTCAGTTTTCTAACTTTATGTCTTTGTTCATTTCATTATGATATTTGACCTTGTCTTCTCCAACAGCCCTTTGTAATTGTCTATTCAGCTCTTTGAGTTCATCATTCCTTCTACTTGCTTTAGCTACTTTACAATGAAGAGCAAGTTTACGAGTTTCTTCTGATGTTCACTTAGGTCTTTTCTTTCTTTCCTGTGTTTTCCATGACTTTGTTTTGTTTTATTTTGCCTTGTTTAGATCTAAAATCAATGCTCATGGAATCGGCAGCCAAGAAATCAAATGACAAGTTGCATTAGGTAAATATATGGCATAAGACTGCTTTGAGGTATTGAAAGCAAGGATGTTACTTGGAAGACTAAGGTGTGTCTGTCCTAAGCCATGGTATCTTCAGTTGCGTTGTCTGCATGCGAAAGTTGAATTAAGAAGTTCCAAGAATTGATGTTTTTGAATTCTTATATGGGAGAAGATTATTGAAAGCACCATGAACTGCCGAAAGGTCAAACCAATTTGTCTTGGAAGAAGTATGGCCAGAGTGCTCCTGAGAAGCCAGGATGTCAAGATGTCATCTTACATACTTTGGACATGTTGTGAGGACTGGTCCCTGGAGAAGGACATTATGTTTGGTAAAGTGGAGGGTCAGTGAAGGAGAGAAAGGCCCGAGATGAGATGGATTGACACAGAGGCTGCATCCTTGGGACCAGGCATAGGAACAACTGTGAGGGAGCAGGGCTGGGCAGTATTTCATTCTGTTGGGTATATAGGGCCACTATGGATTGGAACCAGCTCAATAGCACCTAACAACAACAATTTTTAGCGTTACGCACAAAAGCAGAAAGCCACACTACTGCTCCATAAGCCTCAGTCCAAAAGCTCTCAGATCTAGCTCCACAGACCAGCAGACCTAGCTTTGCCATCGTGATGACATATTACTCAATCTATATTCTGAGTAAATAACCTTTGAAGCTGGAGATCTGAAGAAGAAGGTGGTCTCAGGATTAGAGGAAGGCTTATTAACAACCTTCAATATGCAGAAGACATATGGTCGTCCTCTTTTTCATTGCCCCTGCACTTTACTAATCATGTGGCCCATTTCTAAGAATCAATGCCTCCTGATAATATGTCTAAAGTACATGAGATAATGTCTCACAGTCCTCACTTGCAAGGACAATTATGGCTGTACTTTTTCCAAGACAGACTTATTTATTCCTTTGGCAGTCTGTGATATTTCAATATTCTTTCCAACACTATAATTTAAATGTATTTATTCTTCTGTGGTCTTCCTGTTTCAATGTTCAACTTTGACATGACTATGAAACAATTGAAATACAATGGCTTGGATCAGGTGCACCCTAGTTCTCAAGGAAGAAGTCCTGTGCAGCAGATTTACCCAGTGCAATGAATCGCTTGACTGCTGCTTCCATGAGTATCGATTGTGGATCCAAGCAAGACAAAATCTTCGACCATTTCAATCTTTACTGCATTTATCATGATGTGACCTACAAGTCCAATGGTGAACAATTTAGTTGTCTTCACTTTGAACTGTAATCCCCATTGAAGGCTGCAGACCTTGATTTTCATTCACAAGTGTTTCACGTCATCCTCAATTTCCGCAAGCAAGATTGTGTCTTCTGCATATTGAAGGTTGTTAATAAGCCTTCCTCTAATCCTGAGACCACCTTCTTCTTCAGATCTCCAGCTTCAAAGGTTATTTACTCAGAATATAGATTGAGTAATATGGTCCACACTCAACCCTGATGCACACCCTTATTGATTTTAAACCACATAACGTATTCTGTTCATGCAACTGCCTCTTGATCCATGTACAGGTTTTACAGTAGCATAGTTAAATTGTTGTGGAATTCTCATTATTCTTAAGGCTATCCATAGTCTGTTTTTGTCCACACCGTCAAATGAGGTTGCTTCGTCAGTAAAACAAGTAAGGATCATTCTGTTACTCTGTTTCCCCCCAGGAGGCATTTGGCATTAGCCACGTTCTTGTTCCATGTTCTCCTCTGAATCTGCCCTGAGCCTTTGGCAGCTCCCTGTCCATGTCCTGCCGCAACTATTCTTGGAGTATCTTCAGCGAAATTGTACTTACATATGATTTTAATGATATTTTTCTATAATTTGCACATTCTGTTGGATTGCCTTTCTTTGTAATGGGTAAAATATGGATCTATCCTGTCCGTTGGCCAGGTAGCTGCCTTCCAAATCCCTTGTCATAGAATTTATGACATCAATGAATAAGTGCTTCCAGTGCTTCAACAATGTGCTGAAACATTTCAATTAGTATCCCATCAATTCCTGATACCTTGTTTTTGGATAATGTCGTTAGTGGAGCTTTGGCTTCTTTCTTCCACGCCATTGATATTTGCTCACATGCTACCTTTTGAACTGGTTAACTGTCCACTAGTTCTTTCTGGTACAGTGGCTTCGTATTCTTTCCATCTTCGTTAGATGCTTCCTGCATCATTCAAGAGTTGGCCAATCGAATCTTTCAAAGTTACAACTTGAAACTTGATTTTTTAGTTCTTTCAGCTTACACACGGAACATGTTTTTTCTGTTTGTTTTTCTAATTATAGATCTTTGCGCATGGCATTATAATATTTTACTTTGACTTCTTGATATGCCCCTGGAAATGTTCAGCTAAGTTATTTTACTTCATCATTTCTTCCATTTGCCTTAGCTGCTCTATGATTAAGAGCAAGGTTCGATGTGCCTTCTGACATTCATCTTGATAGTTTCTTTCTTGTCTTTTAATGCCCTTTTACTTTCTTCCCAGATGATGGTCTAGCTATCTTCTCCCAGCTCAAGTCTTCTATCCCGAGGGTTCAATGCATCAGATCGGTTCTTGAGAGGTCCTTGAATTCAGATGGACTGTAGTCCAGGTCCTATTTTGGCTCCTTTGACTTACTTTAATTTTCTTCATATTTAACCTGAACTTATATATTAGCAATTGATTATCTGTTCCACAGTCAACCCAAGGTCTGGTTTTAGCTGCTGATATTGAGCTTCTCCCTTGTCTCTTCTCAATTCGCTTTCTGCATCTTCTATCTAGAGAGGTCCCCCTGTATAATTGCCATCGTGTTGTTGAAAACAGTCTTTGGATGAAGAGGTTGAAGGTTTTTCTAAATTCTATCATGTGACCTCCAGCTTCCTATGTTCACCAAGACCATATTTTCTAATGACTGTTCTTTTCTCTTTGTTTCCACCATTTGAATTCAAATCACCAATAATGACCAGTGCAACTTAATTGAATATTTGATCAATTTCATAATGAAGAAATTGGTAACATTCTTCAACTTCTGCATCACTAGTGTTAGTGGTTGAAGCATAACTCACAGCTTCAATGACTAGGTTTCCTTGTATGCTGATCTATATCACTCTGTCAGAGACAGCATGGTACTTCAAGGTGGCTCTTGAGCGATCCTTTCTAATGATAAATGCAAAGTCATTCCTCTTGCCTCTGTCCGTCCTGGTATAGCAAACCACATAACTGCCCGATTCAAAGTGGCCAGTACCAATCCATTTCAGTTCACCAAAGCCTAGGATATCAACATTTATGCATTCCATTTCATGTTTAATAACTTCTAATTTCTGTAGATTCATACTTAATATATTCCAAGCTCTAATTATTAGCATATTCGGACAGTTGTTTCTTCTCCTTTTGAGTCATGCACCTTCAACAAATGAAGCGCCCACAGGCTTTGCTGCTGAAAACTTCGCTGCATCTCAATCATGAGGGTCAATTGTACTTGGAGTAGGCAACTCTCAATGTCATATTTTGAGTGTGTTCTAAGCCGAGGGACTCATCATCTGGCACTATCTCAGACACTATCTCCTGTTGCTATCCATAAGGTCTTCCGTATATGACACTTCCGTATATGACATGGGGCTCTCATGTCATATACGGAATTACTCTAAATTACTGTTAATTACTGTTAATTACTCTAAAGTGGACAGCTATTCCTTCCTTGTAATCTGTTCTTAGTCTGGAAGCTCTGCAGAAACACGTGCATGTGGGTGATCCTGCTGATGGTTTAAACACCAGCACACAGCTTCCAGCATTACAGCAACACATAGCCACCACAGTTTGACAAACTAACAAGCAAGTGGTGGATTCAGGGGCATAGGTGGTGCAAATGGTTTGTGCTCAATTACTCACTCAATGACATAACTAAGGGTTAGTGCTTTGAACCTGTACAGCGATGTCTTGAAAAATAAGCCTAGTGATCTCCTTCTGAACACACACACAGGCTTGAAAAGCCTTTGGTGCAAATCGACTCTGCACAAGTATATTCGCTCTATGGCAGTTAACAACAACTCAGTGGCCAGCTTTAACTAAATTTATCATTCTGTGTTTTTCAAATATAAGAGTTTGGTCAATGATATATTTGGGAGATAGCTAGACGAATTGACAGAGTGACTACAAAAAAATGGGCTCAAGCATAAAAATTGTGAGGATGGTGCCAGATGGGGCCATGCTTCATTTCGTTCTCCATAGGATCACTACGAGTTAAACTAGCATGGCAGCTAAAAGCAATAAGGTATATATTTGTACTGTCCCAAGTATTGTAACTTAAGTCAATTTCACATGAAAAGGGAAATATGCAGATGATGAAAATACCAGAAAAATATTTATTTTTGTTTTATTAACTATGCAAAGACATTCAACTGTGCATATCATAACAAACGATGGACAGCCTTGAGGAGAATGGGAATTCTAGAACACTTTGTTTTGTTCATGCTGAAATGGTGCACAGATCCAGAGGCAGTTGTGTGAACAGAACAAGGTAATGCTGCATGTTTTAAAATCAGGAAAAGTGTATATCATCTCACCATACTTAATCAATGTGTGTGCTGAGCAAATAATCAGTAAAACTAGTTTATATAAAGAAGACAGAGTGGAGAACCAAGACCCACCTGTAAGATAATTGGTCTGTCCCTCACAAAAGGGCCACATGGAAGGGATGATATATCCAGGGTGTAGTATAGCATTGATGAAACACATAAATATTCTCTAATTCTTTAATATCCCTCCCCCCACACACTATGATGACCTTAGATTTACCTCACTAATCTTGCTAGACCTTCGAATGTACACTTGTACAATCAAGATAATTTGATGCATAAAATCCAAGATAGATAAATCCCTCAGAAATAGTAATGTGAGTAACAATTCCCTGAGAATACAGAAAGAAAATATATTGAAAATGATGGCAGCAATGGTACAATTATACTTGATCTAATGAAACTATGGATTGTAATAATATCTGTAAGAGTTCCTAATGAAATAGTAAAAGATTTTTAAATAAAAAGAAGAAAAATGCACTATCAGGATTAGAGGAAGCTTTTAACTAACTGTGATAAGCAGACGTCACAACCTTGTTTGCTGAAAGTGAGGAAGACTTTAAAAGTGTTATAAAAGTAAGGATGCAAGCCAGGCAAAAGAAAGCTATCTCAGTTCCCCTTGCCACCTTACCTCCATACTGCTATATTCTTCACGTCCTGTAACCTTCCTCCTTTGTCACCCTGCTCTGCTCCCAGTCAAACTACTACAGTCAGTTCAGCAGAATGCACTTCCTCTGGTCATGAGTCACACTCTGACAGAGTGTCAACCATACATTTCACTGCAATCAATTTGTGGCTGATAAAAAAAAGTAAAACAAAATATTGATTGTGTTACATCTGCATCCATGAGAAATAAGCTTTGTGTACCATTCCCAACACATTCCTTTTCTATTCTTCTTTAAATAAAGGTGGAGAAAGCTTTTAATAAAAGCAACCCAAATCCCCACTCTTGTAACATTAGCGTTATGGCCTGGCTACTTCCCAACTTCGCCAGGATAGAAAAAAAGCACCCTCCAATTTAATAACTAAATTAATTTTTCCTTCCACAACAGCATGTGCAATTATTAAAGTCAGAAAGATCTTGGCAGCCTCTTGCAGTGGTAAATAGAACGTTTCATTCTCATCATATGATTAATTGATGTTCCTGATTCAAGGAGATATGAAATCGCTTTACATTCCTTGTGTTATTGAATAACCGAACGTGCATTACTGCTCAGGCACATTTTTACATTCATGCTGTTAGATAGCAAGTAATGAGCCACAAAAGCCCAACTTTATTCTGCAGTGCTGTGTGAGCTACTGAAATCAAACCCAGGGGGGTGCGCGAGGGAGAGGAGAGGAAGACAAAGCACAAAAAGAGGCAAAGAACCAGAAAGAACTGGAAATTTTGGGTCAGACGATTGATAGTACCAGGCAATCTGCTTGTGACGACACCTGTGTAAAGTATTTGAGATCCTGGATGGATCATTGCATCGAATATCAGGAAATGGTGTTTGGGGGTTTCCAATTACGTAAGCGGTCCTCCAGGTTCAAATGAGAAGAAAGTGCTTTGGGGGGCAGGTCCAAAGGGGAGGCATTTAGGGAACACAGGGCAATACCTTAACCTTTTAACAAGTGCTCACAAATGCCAGAGGAAAAAAATAGGTGGATATGTCACATTTCCTATTTTGCTTATTTTTCTTAAGGTTTTAGATTGGATTTCTCATCTCCCCCAAAGGGAACTGTGACTTGGTCAGTGTAGCCTAACATGATAAGCCTTTCAAATAGAAAATGAGCACATTTTGTGAGAACCCTGTGCCGGGCATCACTAGAGAGCTGGAATTCTATCCCTCAAACTACCTGCCAGGCAGCTCAAGAACAGGGCCAGTTCCCCCAAAGAAAGCTCATCAAACTCAGAAGCAATTTCATTATGCCTAGTCACTAACTCCCTGTGAGAAAGATGAGTGGAGAAACAACTCCAAAGGGAATGACAAACCATAGCACACAGAAACTGAAAGGGGAAAAAATGGTGAAGGGGTCCAGAAAAGAGCCAAGAAATAGTAGCTAATCTTTGTCATGTTAAAGAAAGAAAACACGTTTCTCTATTTTCAAACCACCTTCCCGGCTCTTTTTCAATAGAACAGACATCCCAGATGATGCACTTTAGTGTTGCCTTGTTACTAAATGGAACGACCTCGTGATACTAGTCATCAGAAACAAACACACTGACACCTGTGAACAGCAAGGAATCTGCCAAACCAATTTTGATCATGCTACATTCACCAAACCCTAATATTTGGACTCTTAATATTGCTCTCTAGCTAACTGCTGGAGTACTGATGAGGATGACTGAATTGAGTTTAGATGATCGATAATGGGCATGGGTAGAAGAAAACAGCAATCTCCGTCCTTGTCTCATTTCCTACGAAGATGGCTAGCCAAAGCATGAATGCTTTCAACCACATAGACATTCTTCACATGTATTTTCTCAAACCTTAAATGCGCTTGACTCTTTCATTTCCTTTTCATTCCTATGTATTTGCTTTGCTTCCCCTCAACCTGGAATTTGGTATATGCCTGTCTGTACCTTTTGAGCTTCAATATTTTTTTCTTCAAACTTTATTTATGTTGTGTGGTTGACAGGATACCCAGGAAAAGATAAACAATTCAACAGTCTCTTCGTGGACAATTTGGTGACTGGTTACATTATCAAATTCTGAAACCACCCTTACTCTCTTTTTCCGAGTTGCTTCTCCACCATTCACATAAATGCGCTGCCCCCTAATTTCCTATCAATTCCTTCCAGCTGCTGTTGTTGCTTTGATCCAACATGGATAGTTGTTCTAAGAGCATCATGCTCAAGGCAGCCAATTATGCTATATTATTTATAGCTATAATTTACCAATTATGCGAAATTATTGTTCAACTTTATGAAAACATCAGGGGGATATTTTTGTTGTATGGCTTAAAGATTTTAATTAAGCACAAAAGTGAAAATATAATTCAGAAAGCAGTATTTATTTTCTACAATATTTTTTATCGATGTGACCTTTCAAATGTCAAGAAACACTGAAAATTGTGACATTGTATATAAAGTGTTGAGCCAAGAAACATGAGCTCTGCTACAGGACAAGGCACGATTGTTCCTGACCTGGACTTTTTTTCTTTTTAAAGTAACTCTGCAAGATGATGCATGAGTTTTTGTGCTCTATTAAATTTTTTTCCTTTCCTTGGATTTTTTATTTTCTTAAATTTATTATTAATTTGGTGTTAACACATATATCATTCCATAGTTCAATCACGTCAAACAGAATCGTACAATTACTGACACAGTCAGTTTCCAAGCATTCTTTTTCTTCCTGGACTCCTTGACATCGTCTCCCTCTTACCTCCTGACCACCACTGTAGTGACCATCCCCCCCCCCCCCCCTCCAAAAAAAGCCTTACTTGTTCCTATAGACGCATCAATCCTGAGTTTCATATACCAAAACACAGAAACACATAAAACACAATTCTCCTAAAGAAATGTATTTTTAATGCATAATTCAAGGCCTCATTATTATTCATGCTTATGAAAACTCTTATGATCATAGAAGATATTATATTTAGACTGTTATACTATTTGCATCAAAAAAAGTTAAGATTTTTAGATGGTCAAATAATTAAGATTCAAAGCATATGAAAAAGAAATAAATCTGGAGTCTAATTCTTGATACTATCATTTCTTTTCCTCCTCTGGAAAAATACCCTCAATTTTATATGTACAACATTGAATTACTGAAATATATGAAATAAGTGTCCCTATTAACGGTATTGTTAGCACTGGTTCAAATCTATTGTAGCATAAAGTATGAACATTAAACAGAGTCAGCCATGGTGTCATAGGAAACCTTAGGCTGTGCTGCTGCTCTCGCTCAGGCAAGAAGTCCACAGGCTTCCCCACAGAGAAAAAGGCAAGAAGCTACTGGAGAAGATTCTGCTCCCTTTGCATGCAGGAAGCACATGCTGCAAGTAGCTTCACCTGCCAGTTGTGATTAATTTGCTATTTCTTACAACGTCTCACTTTGATTATTAATGATAATGATTTGATTTATGAGCTCTGTTCACTGAATATTCTCAATTTCCAAAGATGTACTCTTTTGAAGAAGAAAAAAGCTATTTGAGGAGATAGCGACGACTCAGGTAATGGAATGTGGCATCATTTACTTACCTCACGACATTGGTTCAAATCTATCTTTCCACATTTTCCTCGGGCGCACCGAGAAATCTAAAGGCCAGAGCAGAGAGATTGTACATAATGAATGAGAGAGGGATATCATGATCCCACCTCTGTTCTGAGGTTTTGTCTCTTGATATGTCTTGGGGACAGGGAACATTTGGGACCATGGCTCCTGCGTTTCAAAGCTTTTAGATTTGCAGGATTACACCATGTAAACTCTGCAACTTGGGCTGCAAATTAACATATTGCATTCCTGAATATAGTAGGGTACTCAGATTTTTAAGACTGCATGAAAATAAGATGCTAGTTCTCTGAATAGAACTATAGTGACTGAAGGCAATTAGGACTCAGAGAGGCAACACACCGTGTGGTGAGGGTATCATGCCCAGCACCAGTAGCCTCCTCGCTGATAATGGGAAAGGAAATACAACGTTGGTGCTTTTTGTGCACGCCAAAAGATCCCAGTAAGGATTTATTTTGATGTGTCAGATTGCAAAGGTTCTCATCTTCCTTGTGAAATACTTTCTATGAAAATCAATGTGAGAAACAAAAGTAATGCAAGCATCTTTGCTTAAATCATACCCTTTCTAGACCTGAGCACCTGAAAAAGACCGCTGAGCATGGGCTGTTGGTCACACTAGGGTTTTTGGTTCAAATATTAAGAGTAGCTCATGATTTTCAGGAGTTTTCAGAGGTCTGGACATAGAGCAAGTAGTCAAAGCAGTTGGCTGCTAACTGAAAAGCTGGTGGTGGAACTCCATGGAAGAATGAGGTGCCTGAGAAACCCTATGGAGTAGACCTATGGGGTCTGTCCTACAGGGTCGCTAGGAGTCAGAATCAGCAAGATGACAATGTTTTTTATAGGCACCTTTGATAGATGTTCTCACATAGTCTGCACAAAAAGAATAATGACATAAACCATTAAATATCTGTTACCATTATCCCCACTTCCGGGTAAGGACCTTAAGACTCAGAGAAATAAGACAACTGCCATGGATCACAAAGCAAGAAGGTCATCCCTCCCCAGGTCATTGCAAGCCACACTCTTACCATACTCACCTGCGTCGTTCTACTTTTTATTTTGGCATGACTGCTAGCATCACAGTTTACTCGAAAACAATGCTTTGTACCATGAATTCTACGTCCCTCCAACAAAAGAAAGATTCTTTACCTTCGAAGGAGCTCAGAATAAGGGTGGGGGCTCCTAAACTTTGGTGGAAAATAAAGAGTAACTACAACTCTAATGGCTTCTTTACAGTCTACCAAGACTCATCCAGTGAAGATCCTCCAAAACTGTAGGAAAGGATCTCTCCAAGCCAGGAGGAGCAGTTCTTTAACCTAGAGCCAGATAAAAGACTGAATTAGAAGATAAAAGCCTGAATTTCAATTGTTGGTACATTTTTTCTCCCCTAGCATGCTTGTTTAAATGTTAAAGATCCGGGCCACTCACCCATATTATGACTTACTCAACTTGAGGTAAGGCCCCTAAATCTGTATTTAAAACATGCATCCCCGCTATCAACAAGTATTGCAAAAGTTTCTTTTGCAAGTGAAACAAGGATTCTAGAATGTTATGCAGGGACACCTCCTTAAAACACTCATATATCTTACTGTGTTGAAAGAGGCTATAGGCGAAATATTGAATGATGCAAGCAGCATCAAGGGAAGATGGAAATAATACACAGAGTCACTGTATCAACAAGAACTAGTCAGCAGTCCACTGTTTCAGGAAGTAGTGTAAGAGAAAAAACTAACGGTGCTAAGGAAGAAGTTCAACCTACACTGACTATGTTAGCCAAAAGTAAAGGCTCGGGAATTGATGGAATCCGACTGAAATGTTTAAGAAAGCTGTAAAAGCACTGGAAGTACTCACTCATCTATGCCAGGAAATTGGGAAGACAGCTACCTGGCTAGCTGACTGGAAGATGTTCATATCTGTGCCCATTCCAAAGAAAGGGAAGCCAACAGGATGCTCAAACTGTGCAATGATATTATGGATATCTCACACAAGCAAAATTATGCTGAAGATTATTCCACAATGGTTGCAGCAGTACATTGGCAGGGAATAGACAAAGGTCAACTCAGATTCTGAAGAAGATGTGGTACACACATTATCATTGCTGATGCCAGATGAATCTGGCTCAACGCATGTGTTTACTTATGTTTGATTGACTATATAAAGGCATTCAATTGTGTGGACCATAATAAACTATGGATAACCTTGAGATAAATGGAATTCCAGAAAACTTCATTGATCTCACTCAGAACTTGTTCATGGGTCAAGAGGCAGTTGGGGGAACAGAACGAAGGAATACTGCATAGTGATTTAAAATCAAGAAAGGTGTGCATCGGGGTTTTATTCTCTCATCATACTTGTCCTATATATATATGCCAAGTAAATCATCAGAACATACAGATTATATGAAGAAGAGTCTGCATCAGGATTGGAGGAAAGATTATTATTAACCTGTGATGTGCAGATGACATCGCATCTGCTGGTGAAGATCGAGGATTCAGCATGGATTACAACTCAATGTAAAGAAGACCAGAATCCTCACAACTGGACCAATAAGCAATACGTGATAAATGGAGAAAAGGTTTAAGTTGTCAAAGATTTTGTCTTACGTGGATCCTCATTCAATACTCATGGCAATAGCAGCCAAGAGAACAAAATATGTAGTATCACATTAGGTAAATCGCTGCACAAGACATCTTCAGTAAAGCTTCCAGATTAAGAATAGACTAGAAAGAAAACAGGTTGTTCACTTCTGAGGTGTTACCAACGGAAAATCTTACCAATGCAAGCAGAACATTGTCTGATATGTTGTCAAAAGATGAACCTCTCAGGTTAGAAATCCCTCAAAATTTGACTAAGGGAAGAGCTACCTCTTCCAAGTACCTTAATTATGTGGCAGGGACAAAGCTATCAGGACCTCCAGTGATCGACAGGGTCCAACTAAAAATGAATAGAAAGAGCTGCAAATATTCATTCATAATCACAACTTGAAATGTACAAAGTATAAATATGGGAAATTTCAAAGTCTTCAAAATGAAATGGACCACATGAAGATCACTGCCCTAGCCATCAATGAATTGGCGTAGATTGGTATTAGTCATTCTGAATTAAACAGCCATGTGATTTATTATGCTGAAAATGACAAATTCAAGAAGAATGATGCTGAATTCATCATTAATAAGAATATTCCAACGTCTATCTTGAAGTATAATACTGTGATAGGATAATGTCTATGTGCCTAGAAGTATGAGCAGATAATATAACTACTACTCAAATTTATGAACCAACCATTAAATACAATAATGAAGAAATTTAACAACTCCACCAATTTCTTTATTCTGAAAAACATGCAAACAAGAAACCTTGATAATTGTTAGTTATTGGAATGACAATGTTGGAAACAAAGAAGAAGGAAGGAAAATATGGTTTGGATGATAAAAATGAAGCTGGAGACTGCATGATGGACTTTTGCAAGATCAAGGAATTATGTATTGTAAATACATTTTAACAGCATGAACAAATAAATATATACATGGACTTCATTAGATGGAATGCACAAACATTAAATTGATTAAATCTGTGAGAAAAGACAAAGGAAAAACTCATTATCATCAACCAAGACGGCTGGAGGCCAAAGGTGGATCACGCCACCAATTGCTCAAATGCAAGTCCATATTGAAACTGAAAATATTAAAACGATCCCACAAGTGCCAGAATATGGCTTTGAGAATATCACAACTTAATCTGGAGCCCATTTCAAGAGCAGATTTGACACACTGAGCACTAGGGTTGTGTTGCAGGGTGACCTCAAAGCACCTACAAGAAGAAAGCAAATGGACATTAAAAACACAGGAAAGAAAGAAATGTTGAAGAGGGATGTCAGAAGATATTCAGAAACTTGCTCTGGAAGTTGGAGAAACTGAAGTGACGGGGAGAAACGATGTAGTTGAAGATCTGAGTAGAAAAGTTCCAAAGGAAGGTTGAAAACGCAAAGTGAAGCATTAGAATGAAACATGAAGTGAGTCAACCAGAAAGGGAAGAGCGTGTTCAGCATTTGTCCAGCAGAAAGAATTGATGGAACATTCCAAGGTTTGAGTTGCAATATTCAGGGATCCTACAGGCAAAATATTGAATGATGCAGGACCTTCAAAAGAAGATGGAAGGGATTCATTGTCACTGTACTGAAAGTATCCGTGGACGTTCAACCATTTCAAGAGGTTGATCAAGGACTGATAGTAAATGAAGAAAAATGGTCTAATGGCACTGCAGGCATTAGCCCAAAACAAATGGCTTCAGGAATTTAAGTGATACTAATTGAAATATTTCAGTAAACTAATGCAGCACATGGAAGCACTTACCAGTCTAATCCAAAAAATTTAGAAGAGAGCTCCCTGCCAACAGAAGAGAAGAGATTCATGCCTGTACCCAAACCAAAGGTGACCGAACAGAATTTAGAAATTATTGAGCCATGTCATTAACATTACATGTTACCAAATATTTGCTGAAGATAACTTTAAAATGGGTTCAGCAGTACATCAAAAAGGAACGGCCAGAAATTTGGATGAGAAAATAAAGGAAGGGACACCACTGTTGCATCAGACGCATCTTGGCTGAAAGCACAGACTACCAGAAGGATATGGTTTGTGTTTTATTGACAATGCGAAGGCATTCCACTGGGTGTATCATAACGAACTATGGGTAACATCGTGAAGAATGGGAATTCCAGAACACTCCATGCATAAGCTGTACATAGACAAAGAGGCCGTCATTCAAGCAGAACAAAAGGGTACAGCATGGTTTAATATCAAAAGGACATGAATTAGGATTATATGAGTATCCCCTAATAGGAGGTACTTCAGACAGTGTAAACCATAAATATTTATGGTTCAAATTATTCTGAGATAGAATCCCAAATTTTCATTTTCTAATGGTGGGATGTTTTGCAACTAAATATGATATTTATTATTTATTCATAGCTGTATGAATTAGTGCAAGACACTTCTTATTGCCTCCATCACTATCTATAACAGTTATTTGATGGATTAAACATTAGGCTGCTTACCTAAAGCTCAGTGGTTCAAATCTACCTGTTGCTGTATGAGAAAAAATGAGGCAGTCTGCTTCTGTGAAGATTTATAGCCTTGAAAAACTATTAAAAGTTTATTTTGTCCCGTGGCTATAGAAATCAGAATTAACTTTATGGTAGTGGGTTTTTTTTTAACATAGATACAAATATCTAGATATGTAGATAAATTGGACTAGATAAAATTATTCTCTGAACTCCTGTGAAGCATAGCCAATAAGTACTTAGGACATGCTTACTAATCTATTTATTGCTAAAGTTGGCATTTGCCAATATTGTTGCATTCAAATTCATCAACTGCAAAGTACTTACATAATTATCTCATCTGTCCTTTCGAAAGACACTGCTAAGTGCATAGACACATTGAACATTTTATGAGTGAGCAACCAGACTCAAAATGTTAGAGAACTGGTTGTATAAAACGCCACCAATCAATGAGCATGGTTTTATTTTATTTTAAGGTTGATTAATCTCTTCTGACTCTTACCTTGTTTCTCTTGTAACAGTAATAGGTTTATTAATCACTAGAGATAATTTATATGAATCATTGTGAAGAAATTAATATGTTGAATTTGATTCTTCAAAACTGGGGGGGGGTTGAGAAGACTCAAGGAAAACAATATTTTAAGAATATATACATGCAATAAATAGAAACAAAAATAGGCTTACTTTTATCCTCATTGCAAAGAAGTCCAAAGTAGGCTTACATATATGTTCCAGAGTTTTCTGCATATGCATTATATATTTCTTCTTTACAATCCTGTCATGGCCAGAGTTATAAATTGATAGGGTAAAAGATGCCATTAAGGAATCTTTTGAAGGAGCATAGAAAGACCCTTGTGTTAGAGACATTCTCGAAATGTAAGAAAGGCATCTGTAGATATCCTTGGCTCAGAAAGTTGTCTGT
>NW_022111377.1:4873789-4878089 GCF_000313985.2 Echinops telfairi
GCTAAAGGGTTGAATGCAATTTCTACTTAATGTGTATTGTACATTTTTATTACCCTAAAATGATATGTTATAATTACCTTCTTAAATCATATGAGTAAACCTTAAACACATTATT
This sequence comes from Echinops telfairi, assembly GCF_000313985.2. Classification (NCBI taxonomy): domain Eukaryota; kingdom Metazoa; phylum Chordata; class Mammalia; order Afrosoricida; family Tenrecidae; genus Echinops; species Echinops telfairi. The sequence continues at coordinate 4,873,905 of NW_022111377.1, forward strand.
AACAAACAGTATTCCCAAACAAATCCAGTTAGTACAGGTCTGTCCGGCAAGGAGAACAGAGTAGATAGAAAGCAGACATCATTCTGGTAAACAAGGCCAGAGTGGGGACAAAGACGAGGATTTCGGAGTCTTCAAAGACACTAAAATCTAAGCAGAATAAATTAGCTTCTGCTAGAGCTATATGATAAAAACTCAGAAAATGATTGAACCATGCTAGAAACTATAAAGTAAGGTTTGGGATGTTACCAATGTAATTAACCACAAAATAAATAAGTGTATTCCCCAGAGGAAAATGAAGAGATAAAAATCTCCTCTTGGGAATAGTTAACTTTAGTTTCTTAGAATAACAAGTTGGATCATTAACAAAGCTGAAGTAGGCAGAATGAATTTCTTAAAGTGTTTGAAAATAAAAGAAATAAATCTTCATTTGCATCCTTCCCTTCACTGGGCTGAATTCAACCCATCTGAATATTAGAGGAAACATTCAAAGAGGGAATTAGCTTGATAAAGAGGGGAGAGACAGACAGACACAAGTAGCCTGTTTGACTAACACAAATGATTTCTAGAAAACCAAGACTAATTTTTCATTTTTGCATCACTGACTGAATTTTGCTTTGCTGTGTTTGTACTCAGGGATCATGTTTTTCCTGCGGAAGCGATTTTTTTCTATGAACTTGTTTTGAATCTATCTGATGATTATGTAGCATGGGAATATAAAGCAGACCAAATAAAAAGTTCTTATAAAATTTTTCTTACAGTCAAGCACACATTACGAAGTCTTTGAAAATCATAGAGCTGGATATCATGCTTGGAGCCAGAGGTATGTTGCTGCTGTCTGGATCACACGGAATTTGCTTGGAGGAGGTCTGGAAGGGTGATTACGGTCTTCTCTCCTGGCACCCAACAGGCTGGTAGGTGCCATGGTCTACATGCAGGCAGAGGCAGGTTCCCTCCTGGGTATCCACCGGGGAGTTCTGGAAAGGGTTGGCATCAAATTGGAGATGATGAACCGTAGATGGAGGCTGGCTCCTCTATTGCTTGATTGAAGATCAAAACACTATGCTTTAAAAAAACAAAAGAAAAGAAAACAACAACCTCAGAGCTTTTAAAAATGATCCATTAGCTGTATATTAAGGGGCATAGGCTGAAAGCTATTCTGTTGCCGTTGACAACATTAATTTTAGGTAGAAAGTGATCGACCGGGTTGGCAATGTGAATTGGCTACCCAGGAGACTAAAGCATAACAGACATTTTATATGACGATGGAAAGGAGAGGAAAGGGTATTTCCGTTTTTATGGGGCTCTAGCTACGGAAGTCTAACGGCCACAACCTACAATTGAATATGAGAGGTATGAATACAGTAAACCAAGAGGTTGTGTGTGTGTGTGTGTGTGTGTGTGTAAGTTTCTACTTCTCCCAGATTAAAAAAACATGATGTAATGAAAGGTACCCTGGATCTGGAAACAAGAACTACAGATTCAGGATAGCATGCTGCAGAAGAAAGGATTTTTGTTCAACTTGTTAAACCCACTGCTATTCTGACTCATAGCAACCCTATACAGTTTCTGAGATAGCAAATCTTTACTGGAGGGTTTGAACTGTCAGCCTTGCTTGCAGCAGCCCTAGGTTACCCAATAGTGCCACTAGAGAGAGTTTAAAAAAAAATTATTTTTAGGATAACAAAGTTTCCCAATAGCTCAGAATATAAAATAAGCTGATATTATAATTTATGGATTCTTTGGAAAATGTGCATGAGAACATACTGGCCCTAAATATTCTTTGCTATTTCAGGGCACAATAGAAATATCCTTTTTTTTTATCATAATCTTTTCTATATGACTTATAAACCAACTGCCATCGAGTTGAGGCCAACGTATAGTGAGTGACCCTTTATGACAGGATAGGACTGTCCCCGTGAGGTTATGAGACTGTATGTAGGTCTTTGGGGGAGTAGAAAGCCCTTTATGTCCTGAGGAGTAATTGGTGGTTTCAAACTGCTGACCTGCCGTTAACAGCCCAGTGCATACCCACTACATGTGAGCGATCAATTCAGGATGATCCAAATTGGTCCATAAGGTCCTCAAGAATGATACTATTTAATACATATGTAGGCAGTAAATTCAGTACTTTAATCTCTCAGATATAGGCAATAAAGTGTCCCATTATCATAAACTCACATCTAAACTGTCAATAATCCAGAGGCTTAAGCAATCATCTGGGGTAAAAAGCCAATTTAACACTGTACAACAACCACATTTTGTACTGAACTTATTAGCTAAATACTTTGCCTGTGTAGACATGTTTCAAATTTATTTCAAAATCCTCATCGCCCACTTTCTTCAAGTTGGTTCTGACACAGCGACTCTAGGGACAGACAAGAACTATTCCACAGCGGTTCTGAGGCGTCAACCTTGCGGACTCAGACTACCACATCTGTCTGGCGGGTTCAGACCCAGACATTTGAATAGCAGCCCCAAGTTTAACAAAGTGTGCCACAGGCACTTAATATTCTCAAGAAAAAACTCAAGTCCCATCTGCCAGTTCCAAACTATGACCATTGGGAAGCGATATAAATTTATTAATTTGCAGAATAAATTTATCCAGGGGCATGCTATAATCTTCTCGAGCCTCAGCTTTAGAAAAAATTTCCATCAATCTCACAGAACCCTGAAGCAATGGGATATAGTAAAAGAGGCATTAAGTGACTGGAATCCTAGCTTGAGGTTTTCCTCCGACAAGACATATAACTTAAAAAAAATCAGGCCATCAGTTCTTAGATGAAATGATAAGTCCTATACTCACTGAAATCCTTCCCAAGTTGTGAACACAAGGAAATGCACAATGCAGTTTTACCAACTTGTATTAATGTGAATAAATCTGAATATGCACATATGCTTAGATTTAAAGTAATCAACTGCATTTGAAAGCCAGAAATGAGGTTTCTAGGAATCCATTGAAAAGGCTGCTTCTGCTGGTGTCTATGTAAGTTCAAGTTCTGTTGCTCACAGTGGAGCTGAGACCACACGTCCAAAGTGTTTAGAACTAAAGCTGTAGGCTCCACATGGGACAGAGAGTACTAATTGGCCTCCATTAAAAAGTCCAGATCTCACAACTCCTGACATTTTCACAAAGGAGAATTCAGAGTATTCCCAATTATGATTCCTAGATCAAGGGCAATGGAAATGATGGACTTCCTACCAGGAGTGGCAATCATGATCACAGACCCTTCAAAACCAGAAGTGTGTATTTATTCTATTCAATCTGTCAGACTATTTCCTTATGAACCTATATTATTAGTTTCCTGAGAGTTTAATGATTGGATAGTCTCCCTCAAAGTCATCAGGTCAATTCCAATAAATAAGGAGCCCTCTGAGTTTCCAGGGCTACATAGCTATGGAAGCAGAAAGCCTTATCTCTCTCCAGCAGAGCAGCTGGTGAATTCAAACTGCTTGTCTTACAGTGAGTAGCCCATTTCGTAATCCACTATGCCGCGTTGGCTGCTGGAGGAATATAAAGTTAACACTTAGTTTGAGACCAGTACATTTTACAGAACCTTCTTAGAAACAGAGTCCCTAGGGAGTGTTGATGGTTACTGCAGCCAGCTGCTGCAAAGAAAAGTTGGGGAGTCAAGTTCACTCGGAGGTTCCTTAGAAGATAGGCCTATTGATCTATGCCATTCTAAACGCTAAAGACCATAACTCAACTCTGATGTATGTGGGGTCATCACAGATCAGAACTGACTTCACAGAAAATGCTTTTGACTTTGTTTTGGTTTACACGAGAAAACGATGAAAGTACTTAAAATCAATGTGTATAAAAACTGTAGCCAACATAAAAGTACAGGCATAAAAGTTGAGCCCACAAGCAACAGAAAAACATCTGAGAAAGTCTTCGAAGAAGAATCGATGAGGACAGACAACAAATAAGGAAAGCCACATGTAAGGGCCTGGAGATAAGAACACAGCCCTCTTAGAGCAGCTTTAAAACTCTTAGCAGATAGAAAGGAAAGAATAACACCAATAAATAAGAAGTGGTTACAAAAAAACACTGTATTAGTCTAGGTACTTTGGAGAAACAAATCCACACCGACTCATGTATAAGAGAGTTTTATGTAAAGAAAAGGTGCATCACGAAAACATCCCAACCCAATGCTGCCCAAGCCCACAAGTCCAACATTAACCCAT
>NW_022111377.1:4879106-4881612 GCF_000313985.2 Echinops telfairi
ATGAAAGACGGATCGATGAACTTAGTTCATAGAGGTAATGAAGAATACGGAAAGTACCATAGACTTCCGGAGAACAAACAAATCTTTCCCGGAGGAAATGCAGGCAGCACGTACCTGAAAATCTTCTCATGCAGTTTCGATGTGTTATCAGGACAGACCCTGGAAAAGCACATTATGATTAATAAGCAATAGGAAAGGAGAAAGAAGGTCTTCAATGACATAAATTGGTATCATGGTTGCAACACTTGGCTTCACTACAACAGGGATTGTAAGGATGGCACAGACCGGCTAGGGTTGACCCCTGCTGTACTCATAGGGCACTGTGCGTCAGAACCAACTTGACAGCACTCAGACACAAAACAAACAATTCATATGTCGAACATTTATTAAAACGAGGCTGGAATAGCATTTGAATTTGGTGTGTGTTTTTACACAGATAGTGACATTATTTATTCAATAGCTATTTGCATTGTTTATTTCTCCCTTGTTAAATTCTTATTTTCTCTGAAACTAGTCTTAAAATATATCATTAATTTATTTCTAGTCTTTTGTTTTAGTTTACATCCATAGTTGTGTTCTGCTTTTCAGTGACAATACTTTATGTTTTCTCTTTTAAATTGTCAAATAGTTAATTTTTCTCTTGGCTCCACAATCATACTCATGGAGGTGTAAGTCAAGAATTTAAACTACATATTGCATTGACTGCAGAAGCTCTTTACAATGATGGAGAGCAGGGATATCATTTTGAGGACTAAGGTTCACGTGACATGACCCAAGCCATGAGATTTTCAATCACCTCACATGCATGTGAAAGTTGGAAAATGAATAAGGCTATCCAGAGAAAAATTGATACATTTGAATTATGGCTTTGGTGAAAAATGTTGAAAGTGCTGCCGAAAATACAAACAAATCCGTCTTGGAAGAAGTAGAGTTAGAATGCTTCTTAGAAATGAGGATGGTGAGACACTAACTTTGGTATTTGGGGAACATTATCAGGAGAGATTAGTCCCTAGAAAAGGACATCATGCTTGGTAAAGTAGAGCATCAGTGAAAAAGAGGAAGCCCCTTCGCATGAGGGATTGACACAGGTTTTACAACGATGGGCTCAGACATAGCAATGACTGTAAAGATGGGGCAGGATTGGGCATTGTTTTGTTCTATTGTACATAGGGTCTCTCTGAATCGGAACCAACTTAAAGGCAACTACCAATAACATTACTCTTAGGAAATCCCTTATCGATCAATCGGTTTGGGGCATGCTTGAGGTAGACTAGGACACTGGAAGTTATGCATCGGTATTTCAAATATCAGCAGGGTCATCTTGGTAAACAAGTTTTTGCAGATAAGAAAAACTGCAGTAAAAGACTAGCATACTACTTCTAAAAATTAACCATTACAATCACATGGATTCTAACAGAAAGTAACCTAAATCACTTCCTTCAAACACAGTAGTGAAAACATCCAAACTCACTGACATCAGCCCATTCTGACTCGTAGACACCCTATAGGACAGGGTAGAACTGCCCCTGTGGATTTCCAAGACTATAAGTCTTTAAAGGAGTAAAAGAGCCTCATCTTTTTCTAGCAGTGCGGCTGGTAGTTTCAAACTGCTGACTTTGTGGTTATCAGGCCAATGAGTAACCACTACATCACCAGGTCTCCTCTCAAACATGTTGCTAGAAGAGATGTGATGTAGAACCAAAAAATATATCCGTGCAGATACATGTGAATTCATAATTATGGTTATTGAGCTAATTCATTTCTTCAATGGTGTTTTATGACTTCTTTGGTCCTTCCATGTAGTACCTAGCTGCTTAAAATATACAGTAAAAATATGAATAAGAAAAAAAACAATAAAGCCAGTATACGAAAAGTATGTTTCACCATTGTCTATTTTTAGGACATTTTCTTATATTAGTTGAGGAAATTGTGTGGATGCCACATCTGAGCTCCTTCAGCTTTAGGGAATGAAAATCCTACTCCATAGCTCTCCAAGGATGGTTCCCATAAGGCAGGGTCAGATTTGTCTCAACCCTCTAACTTTCTTTACCCTATTCTAACACCAATTTTCCCTCCCAAAGTTCTCTACCTACCTGGTTCTGTTAGTCTGGGTACTTTAGATAAACAAATCCACAGACACTCATGTATAAGAGAGAGTTTTATATAAAGGTTTAGTGCGCATCAAGAAAACATCCCAACCCAGTGCTGCCCAAGCCCACAAGTCCGACATTAACCCATATGTCTAATACCAATCCACAAAGTCCTCCTCCATCTCACAAAACACACACTATGATGCCAACCGCAGGAGGAAAGCCGAATCAGTGATTGTGTAAGCATCTCAGCTCTGGCAGGGGTCTCCACATGGCTGCTCCAGCACCCAGGGCTGCATCGGGGTAGCTCCATGTGGCTTCTCCTCAGGGATGTCTTGCAGGAAGTGAACCTTGCCAGCTGAGGCAAAGCACTAGCTAAAGCAGCCGCACACTGGTCTGACCATCAGAGAACAAGA
>NW_022111377.1:4881712-4894799 GCF_000313985.2 Echinops telfairi
CGACCATCACAAAGCAAGAGACCCGAGAACTAGAAAGGCGAGGCTCACCAAGCCATTTATCCCTCCACCCTTCAATTAACCGCACATGTGTTTATTGGCCAGGTTGGCACAATAAACTTTAACTATATCACTGGTTCAATAATAGATGTAGTATTCAGACAGAATGCACAGACAATATAATGCTTCGGTAATAATTCTTCCCCCCCAAAATTAATCCGAGAGTCCTTCCAAGTAGTTGAATGTTAGCTATGTCCCAAATATCCAGCTTGTCCAAGGTGCTCTTCTCTCTATCCACACACCCCTTACTCCCTTAAGTATATTCCCTCTGTCCCTGGGTTCTCAGATTCACTGCCACATCCACAGAAACCCATGACAAGTTTAGGTTGCCTGTGATTGCGAGTGCTGATCCGACAGACAGAAGCAAGCCAAATGCAAAGTTCAGAGTCAGAAGCCTAAAATGCTCATATCCCAAAGTCAAAGCAGGGCTGCTTGCTTCTACAAAAGCTCAGGCAGGAGAAAGAGGTGTGCCTTTTCAGGTGATATGAGGCGGAACTGCACGATGGCACAAGCATTTATACTCGATCCAAGGAAAATAAAGGACGGTGTCTGAAGTACAGCACTCTTGCAGACACCCATCGGAAAACTAAGGGTGTGACTTAGTTCACACCCTGTACTAAAGTCAGGTCTTAATGCCACTCTTATCCTGTCCATTAATATAGTAGACAACACCCTCCCAAACAGGAATATAGGCACAGGCTTAGCGTCCAGAATGATAATACATCACAAAGAACTGTGGCTGGAAGGGCCATATAATTGACTACAGCTCACTCATGATTAGGAGGTTTATTAGAAAAGCTAACAGGGTATCTTTCTGGTCGGAAACGTTAGGGGTTCAGTTCTTTTGTCTGCAATGACTCTTCTCAGCCAAGCTTCTGACACATCTCTCCCTGGTCTTCGGCCTCTTCTCTGCTTGGGTTAACGTTACCAACCTTACTTGTATAAAGCAAAAGTGATATGAATCCATATCACTTAGTCCAAGAATCAAACAGAACAAGATAACACAAAATAAACATCCAGGGCACTAAAAGTTTCGAACAGAAATTAAAAACACGTTATAATTTAAAAGCTAAATAGGAAACTTGGATGCTAAAATTGAATTAACAAAAGGTCATGGAAATCATTTGATACAATTTCTGAAGGACAATTTCTCAGAATAAAAAGAATGATTAGAGATGTTAAGCAAAATTAAAGAAATTAACCCAACCACATAGGATACAATTTCAGGATATAAATACTACTCTGACAGCTTCTAGTTAGATAAAAACAAATCAGAATTGTTTTGAGCTTTTCAAAAAATACTAGGAATAAAAATCAGTGAAATAATACCTTCAAGATTTCAAGGAAAGTTGTTACTTCTTAGAAATGTAGGGCCCACCAAATTAATTTCTACTCTTTGAGTCTTGCCATTTTAGTTCTATTAATAGATGGAACACTCCATTTATTAGTGGTCAGCTGCAAATTGTGCACTGATATATAATAAGGAATGTTCCATATGGTTCCTAAAATCAACAGCCAAGTGTCATCTCTCCCTTTTGATTTAATTGCGTGGAATGTGGGTGACAATTAGATTTTGGAGAATAAAGCAATGATCATTTACAGTTTATGTATTAAAAGCAGCCTTATAGTTACAGACAGGATTAACTAATTATAGACTTGAGAGACAGTTATAAAGGCACTTGAGGTATATCCTACATCAAAAGTCCTTATATTGGAATTAAATGTAAAGTATAATCATCTAAAATTATTTTTACGTCTAGGTAATGAAAATGCAATAAAAAGTTTAATTAGCATTCAGTGGATGAGTAGTTAATGGAGACAAACTTTGGGAGAATGGAATCATGTTTTAGATCATAAATGTATATTTAAGACATCATCAAGAGCAATAATTAATTTAAGGACAGTCAAGAAGCATTGTTATAGAAATACATTAATATGATGATAATTTATTTTAACTTATTATTTAGCTTTATATCCAAGGATCTTAGTGCATTTCTATTGCAAATTAGTTCTGCAGTCACTATGGTCCTTTATTTCTCTGTATGATTTTCTGACTTCACTAGGCCTGCGACATGAAGCATGTTCTCTGAAAGTTTGATAAACCCCCAAACCGAAAAATTGTTGTACTGGAATAAAAAACAGGAAGTGGTGTTGAGATGCTGGTGTTGGGCTTTGCTCTACACAAGTTTATGCAATTACCTAAAAAGCTTGCTTTTTCACCATCGTCACATAAGTGGTAGAGTCCCGATTCATGACCACACAAAATTATAAATATAAAATGTCATACTCGTCAAAAATCAAAATGTAGAATGCCAAATTTCAAAGATGTACTCCATTGTCTAAACTGTCAAATTCGAGTTTTAAGCGATTTCTAAACTATCCACTGTAGAACTGCTAAAGCTGTCTAAGTACATGACTAATCTTTATTAGCAGTCTATTATAATCAGAAATCTACTTAGAGCCTTATATGTATGAATTTGGTTTAATTTTCAAAATAATACAGCATGATATTGTTGTTGCCTATTTTACAGAAGCTTATGATTCTCAGATGCCCAAATTAACACATGGCGAATAAGTGATGGTTCAGATAGCTCATAATTCAAGAAAAATAAAAACAAAACTCATAAAAATATGCTTCCTTTGAAAAAAATATGCTTTCTTTGTCATGATGTCAAAAGAACTGAGTGGCATCTGATTAGCCATTCTGAATGTTTTGATTAAAAATTGTATAGGAGAATCCTGATCAAAAGAGGGGGAATTTGGAGCAGAATTTCAAATTCTTATGAAGCCTTGCATTTTCAGGTATATGCACAGAAAGGAATGGAAATGACTGAGAGCCCCATCCAACCCAACGAGGCGTCCATGCATAGCAAAGCGAACCAGACGGTATAAATTCAACACAGATTACACACTATGGAGGACATGCTGTCAGTGGTGTCATTAAGGAAAGCATGAAAACGCTTAACGGACATGAAAACCCAAGGCTTGATAACAAACAAACCAGGTCTCGAAAGCTTCCCATCAGGATAATATGGCTCTCCTTTCCATCTCCTTCCCTCTTTGCTTATAGAGATAACTGAGAAAAAGACAGACATTAATAAGAAGGTAGGAAATAAATATGCCCATCTGACATTTTTACAGTGTAAGATACTTAAATGAGAAGTGACTGAATCATTCGTAGCTTTTAAGATTATATTTTTTCTGCTTTTGAGTGGAAATGAGGTTTCATAGTAGTATAAGATTTCTGTTCTCTAAAATCATATCTACATCATTTAAAAATAAAAGATCCCTCTAAGTTTGTCTCTCATTTTCTTATCACAAATCTTAATATTTCTCATTTATTTTCCTATTTCACAATTATATTTATGATAATGGATATCCTGAGTCCCGTCTTATTATTATGTCTTTTATGTGGGCTCTCTCTTGTGTGATAAATTCACATTTGAATACATTTTAAAAATTCAATTAGTTATTCTCATTTTTCTGTATGGATTGAGCATATCTCCCTTATAAAGTAAAAGACACAATTATTGGCACATTGTTTGGTATATTCTTCCTTATGTACTAATAACAAGCAAAAGAATGTCATAGATTAGTGCTAAAAGAGAATTGGGAAATATCTAAAGCTATTCATAGAACCAAGCCAAACCCACCACAGTTGATTTGATCCCAATTTAAAGCAACCAGCTATAAGGTTTCGGACACAGCCTCATCTTTCTCCTGCTGATGGGTTTGAATGGCCAACCTTGTGGATAGCAGCCCAGCACTTGATGCCTGGCACCACCAGGATGGAGATCTTCACATAATGTTCCCCAAGAACCATTCCGTAAGATTGGAGATAGCATTCAGTATCCCACATAATAAACTAGCCTTTGCAGATACAGGTACATATAGGACATATACAAACACCTGCTGTTGAAGAACCAACCACAATGTATCATCTCTAGATGGCCATGGATGTGTACAATCAGACCCCTCAAATACCAACAGATCTGATTTAGAAGGCTTTAACAACAACAGTAAAAATATTAAAGTTAAAATAATAATAATAAAAAGTAAAAGAAATCCAGATACCACTGATGACGTGAGAAATGCCAGAAAAAAGAATATCTACGTAGGATAAATTGACTAGAAGTAATATAAAAATAGTGCTATATATATGCCAGTAAAACAGATATTTATTTATAGACACTAATAGATATAGACTTGAGTTTTTATCCTGTAGGACTCATTGGACCAAAACCAAGCTATCAAACTATTTCATAGTCTCGTAAGGAGGCAATAGAGACTATGGCAATATAGAAGACACAAAGGTACATTATGAAAATGCAACCTGCATTCTGCTAATTAAAAATTTCATTTAACTTATAGAAAACCATTTCATTCCAGAACTAGAGATAACAAAAATAAATGTATAATATATTTTGTGTTGCTGAGTATCTTTTACTACATTATTTCCTATGCATTATCTCATTTCAACAGAAATCATTTTGCTTACAACAAAACATGGCAGAGCTTAATATCCCCACTTTATGGATAAGAAAGTTGAGATTTCAGGTGAAATAAGTAAGCCACCCAAGGTAACAGTGCAGAAATATGACCAATTACACTCACCTATATTATTTTCACACTCCATCTTGACTTACTAAAATGTGCTTGTAAAAATGAGTGCTGGCCATGTCTGACATCCTCCAGCTTCACAAAGGGAAAGGACAAACAAAACTTCACATCAGCATTGTCCAAGGTACGTCCATTTCTATGAGGCAAGTTCAGACATCCCTCTATCCTCCATGCCTTTTTATGGTATTCTGACCCCAACCACCCCTCTCATGACATTCTACTTCTGTGGCTGGGTTTGATAATTCATTTCAATCACCCCACAAAATTCACAGATGATGCTTACAATTTGGGGGCATATTAGGGAAGTTAACACTTGACGATTCGGGTGCGAATGCCGAGGATACAGTTGCTTCATCAGGACAATTTCTTCCCTGCCATGCCAACAGGAAGGCCAAGGAGGAATCACTTCATTTGAATCGTGATGATGGAGAAGAACATTGAAAGTAGCAAGAACTGCTAAAAGTACAAAACAACCTGTCTTGGAAGAATGCTCTTAGAGGTAAGCAAGGTGAGACTGTCTTACGTACTCTGAACATATTGTCAGGAAAGACAATGGAGAAGTCCCTGGAGAAGAATATCATGTCTGGCAAAGTAGAGGGACAGAGAAGAAAAAGAAGACAATGGATTGACAACGGATTGACACTTCAACCATGGGGTCCAGCGTAGGTATAATTGGGGGGACGGTGTTGAACTGGGTCGTGTTTCGTGCTGTTATGCATAAACTTCATATGGATCGGAACCAAATTGGTGACATCTAACAAGAACAGGTCAACAAACAGGCCTCTCTGGTCCTCAGCCACTTGGCTTGGCCCTTGCCCTGCTCAGGCAGTGTCACAAAGCTTTTTAGGGCTGTCAATAAATTCCCAAAAGGCATGCCACTTGCGTCAGCCTCAACCTGAAGTCACTCAACTCCAGATCTGAAAACAAAGATTGTTCGGTGGGAGCAAAACAAGGACTATATCCCTGAAAGCCATATTCAACAAGTCACTGCATTGTAGTGCATAATTGTAAATAGAGAAGTTCTTACTTTTTGAAGATGAGGAGGTTTCCCAGCACATAATTTAGAATTTCCCATATAGTGATTTAATTATTGATAGTACCTTAGGAAAGGGAAATACCATTTACAAGTAAACTCAAGAACCTCAATGAATAATAGTCTCCGTGATTCAACAGTAGGTCTAAATATTTCCTTGAGAAATGGAATTTTAATTTGCAAATAATAGAACTAAGGAGGCTTCCAACAGTAAAGATAAAACTCTGGTATAAGTTCATTCTATTCTTTTAAGGTATGACATTCTACTTTGAAAGTAGAGTAGATCTTACAGTAGACCTTAAAGACCTAATGTCTTTCTATGTTAAATAAGCTTAGTTTTAGTATGGCCAACAGGAATAGCTTGATTCGGAGCTGTCCAAGGTGCTCATTGGTAATCTCTGTTTTCTGTTTACCAAGTCATGTTGCTGGTCCTATTACTTTTTAAAGACTTTTAGTGTTTTGGCTTTGGTTTAACATAACCTACAGCAAATGAAGAACATACACAACACATCTATAGATAACTAAAACAAAAAATTTATCCTCCATTGTTTTCTATTTTCTTTTGCTTTGTTGAGGGAAAAAATATTCTGGTAATAACCCACAAAATTGATTTCATGACCAACTAATGGGTTCTGACAAGGTGGAGGAAAAATTCATAGAACAATTAATAAAAAAAGCTTATAGGATGTATGTCTGTCATATGTCTTATTCACCATATGTATTTCATCCTCCTACCTCGTATATGCCTCTATTACCACATATTTAAAAATAATATATCCATCCTTATTCCTTTGGAAACCAGGTTTAATATGACATAGCTTTTAATACCCAAGGGGGTTCAAGAAGTTTCTGGGGGAAAAACCCATTACTATTTTATTTCAAGAATTTTTGAAGTCCTTTTGTGCATGTCCCTCTAGCCTCTGACCCCTTCTTGTGTCATCCAAGGGCAGAAAATAAGTTTAGAATGAGAATGGGTGGGAAAACAATAGGAATATTAGGAGTGCTCTACTCAAATGCAAAATTTGCCAGAGGAAGTCATGCGTTATATTTTTATCTCTCTCTTTCCTTCATGCCCTCTTCCATTTTCTTCTTCATCACCATAAGGACAAACTTCTCTTGTTACCATCTATGTGCAAGGGATTTTACAGAGACTGTAATTAAAGCTGCACAATAGCCATACAGTCCATGTCATTCTCTCCTTGTTTGTAGCTATGGAAATTGGGCCCTGGAAGGTTAAATAACTTTCACATGATGAAATAGATATGCTTTTATGAAGGTAGTTAAGCTAGACCTTTAATAGACAAATAAAAGTGTTTAGAAGTTCATTACATAATGCACAGTGCAAGAACATGAGCAGTTTCGATAGAACATTTTAAACTAGCATGCATTAGGCAAGTAAACAGTAATGATGCATCCACCATTGCTTAGAAAACTATTAGACCCTTAATCCTTGTGCTACTGTACAATTTAATCACTGAGTGATGTTATTTTAACAACATCATGTCCAAGATAAACAATCTTAAAGAATCTCCTAATGAGAAACTAAATTGTGTGTCGATTTTAACCATAGTAGCAGACTGTGAAGTAAACAGCATTTCTCCTAAGCATAAGCAGAGCACAGATAATCTCTAACTTAGCTTTAGTTGGTAAAGGAATTGGGGAGAGTAAAAAAAAATCACAGTTTTACCCCTTTTCCCCACCTTGTTCTTCTTATCTGGTTTCAAGGTGTTAATGGATATCAACACTTGAAATATGGGTGACTAGAATATTAAGAATGATGAATGGGTCCATGGTGTTTTAAGAACGATGATACCTATTAAGAGAAGGAGTTGATGATTTTTCAGAATTAGAAAATAGAATCATATATTTTAAATGATCAGATAATAAAATATGATAGTAAATAATATTTAGGGGGATTAATGTGCCACCATCGTGCATTTAGTTGTTTTTCACGGGAAAGGAATTTTAGATGTATGGAAATTTTAGATCTTAAGAGTCATTGAAGTGGAAAAGGAGATGCAAGCAAACAAGATGCTTGAGGAAAGAAATACAGTAGTTGATCTATTTGTCTAAGAAGCCAGCAATTTTCCATTGCCACCTTTTCAAATGCGTTAAGTGCTTTCAAATGCTGTGTTAATCGTATATGCAGAACATTGAAGTAGTGCAGTAGATTACATATGAATACACAACCCGGAAAGAGCAAAGACTCTCCTCAGAATCCTGTCCGACAACAAATGTAAGTTGCATTGAAGGGAACTATATCTCTTATGTCCCCTCTGTTCAGGTAAAGTTATTTTTTGAAATTTTATCTTGGGATAGGACACACAAATTATTTTCTTCTTTAGCATTTGAAATTTCTAGAATTATATTTCTGCATAAAAAATTTACTACATTATTGTTACTAAAAGTTAATGTTTTACATTTGATATGTGAAAAGGTATTGGCAGTACCATGGACTGTCAAAAGAAGAAACAAATCTGTCATGGAATAAATATGACCAGAATGTTCCCTAGAAGCAAAGAGGAGAGCATTCATCACATGCATTTTGGACATACTATCAACAGAGTTCGGTCCCTGGAAATGGACGGACAGCGAATAAGAGGAAGACCCTCAACCAGATGAGGTAGCACAGTAGTTACAACAATGGGCTTAACGGTAACAAGGATTGGGAGGATGGCACAGAACTGGGTGGAACCAAATTGATGGCACCTAACAGTAACAACCATGTGTGGTGTCTATCTTAAAATGAACATTTATGGATCAGTGATTTAAAGTATTAGGTCATTAACTGAAAAGTGGGTGATTTGGACCCACCAACAGCACCACAGCAATAAGATTTAGTAGTACCAAGAACCAAACCAAACCCACTATCATTGAGTTGATTCCAACTCATCGCAACCATACAGATGATTTCTGAGGTTTTAAAATTTCAGGATCACATAACCTCAACTTTCTCCCAAGGAGAAGTTTGTGGGTTGGAACGACTGACCTTGGGATTATCAATCCAACACTTACCAGATAGCACTGCCAGGACTCCTTTAGACAGGGCAGTAGGCTTCTGTAAACATGTACACCTTTGAGAACTGTCTGGTAGTTCTGGTTTAGGCTATCAAGTCTATGTGAGTTGGAATCATCTTGATAGCGGGAGGCTTGGTTGGAATTTATTTGGTTTGCGTATGTCTTTAACAAAACATATTCCATTCCTGATGATAACCTGATATGAATAAATATTCTCAAGAGAATATAAACTCATTGGCACTTTGGAAACATTGAGCTACCACAGCATTTATCAGTTGTCCTGTAGATATTAATCACAAATAAATGTTTCATTAATTATTTTAGAATTTTTGTTTGACTAAAATCACACTGAAAAACTAAAACAAAGCAATATATAAGGATTATAAAATACATATATGCATAGACGTTACATAAATCTATAGATTGAAACAATAATAAAAAGTTATGCAAATAATTCATTTTACTTGCTTTCTTAAAAATTGTAATAGTTGAAAATTAGTTTTTTTGAAACACAATTTAATACATTTTCTATTTAAGGTGTCTTCTGATTTTGACTTATATGAATAAGAATGTGGGATCATAATTGGAGGCTTATGAACAACCTTGAACTGCTAGCCGCAAGGTCAGCAGTTTGAAACCACCACCCAGCTCTGTTGGAGAAAGTCAAGGCTTTCTACTCCCATAAAGATTTATAATATGTGGATGAAATACCAATAAAATTGTTTAAAAAATAAAAAAGAATAATAGTCTTGGAAATCCACAGGGACAATTCTAACCTGTCTTATGTGGTCTGTTTGAATCAGAATTGACTTCAAGGCAGTGAGAGAGAGAATAAAATGAATTGAACAGAGAATTATCCAGGTAAGGATATTTATTGAACTCATTCTTTTATCACGAGGTGACTATTAAATTATAAACCTGGAAGGCGATGGTTAAAAGGCTCAGTATCATGGCCTGGGGTGACAACATGGTCAATTGGCATAATCCATAAAGATACAATTTGATTTCTTAGTTCAGTGAGTGGTGTCTGGAATCTAACAGTTGTGATTTGCTTCCTAAGATATAACTATTGGTCTCCACTTGTGCAGAGCAAAGGGAAATGGGGCAACCCCAAGACTCTCATTCATAAGACAATTACTCACATGCAAGAACTACAGTCTCTTCTAACCTGAGACAAGAAGTACATGGAGCCCGGCTGCCATTACTGACCAATCTGACAATAGACAAAACAGAAGGTCCCAGATAGGCTGAGGGGATCATGTAGAATAGAATTAAAATTATTTCTAAAAGCCCAGATTTACTGGACCAACAGAGACTAAAGGAAGCCTCTAGTGACTCAAGCACATTTGAACTTGGAACTGAAGCTATTTCTGGAGGCGGTATTTCAGCCAAGTAATAGATGGCCGTCAAATAAACAGGAGCACCTATGAGTACTATGAGTCCTTTAACAACCGCATGAGACCCAAAGGTCAATAGTTACCTAAAAGCGAAGTTCAGGAGGGAAGAGAGAGAAAGTAAGCGTTAGTGATGGGACTAGAGCAACCAGAATGGAAATATGGAGTATGCTGACACAGCGTGCAAATTGGAACTAGTGTCATGGGACAATTTGTACAAACATTGCTGAATGAAAACCTCAGTTGCTGTGTGAACTTTTACCTACAGTCCAATAAAGTATTGTTTAAATAACAACCACCCAAACAGAAACTAGAAGGTGTGGAATAGAGCAATGAATATCAAGGTACCTAAACGTTCATAAATAAAGCCCTAGTGCCACAGTGGGTTAAGTGTTGGATTGCTCCTCTCAAGGTTGGCGGTCCGAATGCACAGGCTTCGCTGTGGGAGAAAGATAAGGCTGTCTGCTCCCAGAATTCTTTGTGCTGTTGGACACCCTGTGGAGCAGTTCTGCTTTGTCGAAAAATTCACTGAGTCAGAATCAGGTTGATGGCAGTGTGTGAAGAGTGAATCAAAAACTTTAATAATCTTCAAGTGGTGAAAATTTTTCTACGTATTATCTACTTCCATTTTTAAAATAAAAATTAATTTCTAAGCATTTAATAACAAGACACAGGATTTTAAAAGAGGAAGGTCTACAGAACATAGACGTTAAAAACATAGGACTTAGGGTAAACTGCAGAGGAGCTTGTGACAGGAAGTGAAAATTCTGCGAATTCGAGCTGACAGTACTCTGCTGTCCTGGTCTGCCATGCACACCTTAACATAATCCTGGCACCCCAGCTGGAAAGTTCCTTCCCTCTTAGACAATCTGAATTAAAAAAAAAAGTGGTTTTCTGATTAAAACTAATGAGTGCTAAAACGTATTGAGTTTACTATATATCACTTACTTTACACGCATAATCTCATTATATACTTTAACCAAATTTATAAGACTAGTTCTATTACTAAACCATTTTTTAGACTTCAAAGTGATAAAACTAGAATTCAAGCATGCAACTGCGCTCTTATTTGTAAAGGTGTCTAACCACAGCCTTCTAAAGCACTGTGCTCTACCTCTTTTGATATCTAGACCTATATATACATATAGATATCTATGGCAGAGAGAACTTTTATTTGGAAAACAAATATTTTTAAACACAGCTTAATTCACGTTGAGTAGACGCACAATACACTACACATATTTAAAATATAAAATGTGACAAGTCATAAAATATGTACCTGCCCATGAAACCTTCTATGTAAACGAGATCATGAACGTATGCATCACTACAGAAGTTATTCTTGCCATTATCTCCGCAGTGCCCGAACCTAAAGCCCAGGCAATGACTTATTTGCATTGTGTCACTATTGAACTACTTAGATTTCTCTGGAATATTTTATAAATGGAATTCATATAACTTTAAACCTTTTATAAATGGTATCATACAGTGTTACAACACAAATAAACCAGTATGTGAAAATATTGTCTGCCCAAGCTACATATGTTCATGAGTCTGCTCCCTTTTGCCTACCCAGACCCATTCAGTTTGCCTGTCTGCCTACATATCCCCTTGTAGACTAATAATCAGTTATTACTGATAATAGGGGGTTGTGTATGTAGTAGTATGTATTCCTGTTGACTGTGAATCTTGCACATCTCTCCTTTAGTGATATTATGCTGAGCACCCTGAATTGTATATGGCTTTTCCATTCACTTAAATTAAGACATGTCTATTATCTAGTCAGTGGTTTTTCTCTACTTTCCCCTCCCCTAGTAACCATCAAAAGATGTTATTTTTGTTTTATTTTTCTTCATGTAAACCTTTCGTTGAAGTTAACAGTGGACTCATCAATAGTTACCCTTTGATGATTTGCTTTTTTCAGGGAGCATAATATCCTACAAATTCACCCAGATTGTGATGTGTTTTGCTGATTCCTCCTTATTCTTTACTGTTCCACTGGGTGGAAGTACCTAGTTGGTCCATTTGTTGGTTGATGGGCATACGTCTGCTAGTGCCCGGGCTCTTGCTTCTCTAGGACGCCTACCTGTAGTGGGATTGCTGGATCAAATGGTATTTCTCTTTCCAACTTTTTAAGGAAATGCCACCAAGTGTTCCACAATGGTTGTCACCATTTGGCTGTTCCTCAAGCAGTCTGAGGGGTCCAGCACCTCCGTATCCTCACCCGCATTTGTCAAACAATGATTCTAAATTCGGGGAAATATATTAAATACATGAAAATACAAAGGGGACAAAAAGAAAGACCTATGACAACATGTAAGTATTTCATGTGAGGAAGGAAATCTAATGAGCATTTCTGATCTTGAATTTTTGGACACTTAAATCATTATTGTATTTAAAAGTTTTCTGGAAAAAGGGCTCAAAATTTCTCCAGATATTTTAAACTGATATAGCTACCTGAGCAGAGGGATGTCAAGCTAAGTAGAAAAAGTATAAGCATCCTAATGCCTTAGTAATAGCCCCTACTCCAAAACAAACAAACAAAAAAACACCACAAAAATCTCCTTATACATTTGAAGTCCGACTTGCATATGACACATATTTTTTAAAACTCTAATTGGTCTTGCTAACTGTATTACCAAATAAGCGATTTTAGATCATTTTCAGTTCACAGTACAATTCTTTGAAATTAACCCACAAATTGGTTTCACCCGATATTTGTATTTTATCACCCATCTTTTTGACATGGGCCTTTTTTTTTTCTCTTGGGATTCTTACAGATAGTAATCATGAACAGAGCACACCCTAGTCTCTGGTGGTTTTAATCTCAGGCCGACATCTCTGAGTTTAGTACATTTCTTTTCTCTCATCTGATCCTTTACGTGCTAAGATGTCAAAACTGAAGTCCTCTGACTTCACATCGTCATAACTTCTACCCTCGGAGGTTGAAAACACGGCTTAAACA
>NW_022111377.1:4895072-4897377 GCF_000313985.2 Echinops telfairi
TAGAGTTAAATTTATAATTGGACCCTTAGTAAAATACTAATTTTGATTATCATTAGAATTAAATATCAACCTCTGAGAGTCAAAGAAGAGATAAAAATTTGACTACAGCGTCATAGTAAGGCAAGCACAGTTCATACTTTAAGTACAAAACTGCAACAATATTTATTTTGGTTATTGGTCTTTCTCAAAAAAAATGTTGAACTAACATATCTATAAACATGACAGCTTTCTGAGAAAATGGTTCCAGTTACTATGTTGTAAACAGGCCTTTCCTGTATTATTATTTGCTCATTTTTGCTGTGCATTTTCCGTAAGAATTTTGCAAAATTTCCCCGTATCTATAAAATTTCACTTAACTTAAACAACAAGGAAGACAGCAATTGCATTTACAGTTAACTGGACTTCAGAGGTGTTTAAAGACAGCACTTGTTAAATTTATGGGAGATTTCACCTCTTTGAAGAGACTCAAAACAGTGGCAGACCTCCTTAACAGACAGCTCATTACTGCAGGATGCCTATGCAAATCAGACCCTGTGCGCCCTCCGGGAAGGGTTTTTCTGGTTTTTGTCTCTGCTAGTCACCTAGTATAACTTGCCATTTAACTGCCCGCATGCCAGTAACGTTAATGATGGTGATTATTAGTAATAACTCTGAGTAATGAGGCTTTCTTCCTTGTACGCAAAATAATTGCTTCATGTAAATCCACAGCAATTTTTATAGTACACTAAAGATTAGTAACATTAGAAACTTGGCAAATCTTACTTATAGAGGCATTTTACCTAATGATCTAATCCATCAGTTCCCAGGTTTAACAGGCTTGAGGCTCACTTAGCACCGAAGCTTCTCCCCCTCTGGTTTCATAGCAGCACAAAGAAACAACTTCCGTCACCGGGCTACAGTTTATGAGCGTCTTTAAAAACAGTGCCTTGAAAATAGAAACTCCAGTTTAAGCAACGGATGCCTATGATTGATGGAATCTATACAATTGAGGGGAGTCTCATAGACCGGGGAATGGTTATACTCTAGAAAACATGATTTCATTTCCGAAGGGATTTTTTTTCATTATATTTTGCTTTCTGAACAAAATCAGATATGATGTCTTACCATGTAGAATCTCCCCACTGAATTGTAATTCCACTTTTGCTGCATATGAATTTTCACCTATCCAGAAACTCAAAAACAAACTCACTGCGATAGTCACTTCTGACTCATGATGGCCCTGCAAGACTGATTAGAATTGTCTCTGGGTTTCTGAGATTTTACATCTTTAAGGAGTAGAAAGTCTCGTCTTTCTCCTGCATCTAATGGTTGCAAACTGCAAACATTCTTAATTGTATTCTTCTCCTGATTAAACATTATCTTAGGCCTGTATCATATTTATCATATGAATTTTAGTCATCTCATTAAATATTCTCAAACAGCCAGTTCATATTTTCATTAGAATTATTCTTTATTTTCTACATCAGTGATTTATAATTTTATTGTGTTTAATTATCTAATTTTTGCATTCAAGCTGATGAGCTTCTTTAGTAGGACACATTTATTTCCAATATTTTAAATATATTTAAAACTATATACTTACCTCTAGAGACATTTTAACGGCATCCAATCCATTTTATTATATAACCCTTTCTTGGTCATTTAGTTCAAACTGTTTTATTAATTCTGTTGAAATTTTCTCTTACTTATTAACTATAAGTGTACTTTCCACATTCATAGAGTTGTTTTCATCTCTTTTCCCCCCTCAAAGTTATATATTTTGTGGGTGGTGTTGAAACTGTGCACAGGAAGAGCATACACCACGCCAACCGCGTCTGTAAGAACATGCAATAAAATGGACTGCCTGCTTTTAGTTGTGCGACCATTTTAGCCCTTTTTTCTGAGCTGTTCCTCCCTCCTTAGTAGCATCAATTGACTCTTCCCTAAGATTTCTATCGATTCCTTTGAGTAACCGTGGTCAATGTGATCTCCTATAAACAGTTTTTACAAAAGCACCATGCTCAAGGCAGACATTTTTAAAAGTTAAGGTAAACTATTGTTTGGTTTGGTTGTAGAATATCTCCAGAGGATATTTTTGGCTTAAGGTTTAAAGACTATGTCTGACAATAGTCTCTGGGGTTCATTTACCGTCCATTTCTCCAGAAAATCAAGCCGTAAAAATGTGAAATCCTGGTCTGTATTTCTTTTGGATCAAGATTCTTCTATGAAATCTTGGATCAAAATATTAAATATTATACCTGGGCACCATCCAGTCCCCCTGGTTTCATGACAAAGGAGGCAGTGTTCTTGGAAGCAATTATCACAC
>NW_022111377.1:4897738-4900799 GCF_000313985.2 Echinops telfairi
CACACCATCCTGTGTGATCACGAGGTATTGAAGGGAGCAGGTACCAGACATCAGAAGACACAAAACAAACAATCAGAGATGCGAATGAAGGGGTTGGAGTGAAGACCCAAAGCCCATCTGTAGACAACATCCCCTCACAGAAGGGTCACAGGAAGGGATGAGCCTTCTAGGGTGCAGTATAGCACCGACAAAACATACAACATTCTTCTAGTTCTTTAATGCTTCCTCCCCCCACCCCACCATCATGACCCCAGTTCTACCTTACAAATCTGTATAGACTGGAGCATGTACACTGGTACAGATAAGTGCTTTAGACACACAGAATCCAGGACAGACAAACCCCTCAGGACAATAATGGGAGTAGTGATACCATAAGGGGCGGGGGGAGGGTGGGGGGAGAAGGAAGAGAAAGGGGGAACGGATCGCAATGATGAACGCATAAGCCCTCATCCCTGAGAGGGACGTACAACAGAAACGTGGGTGAAGGGAGACAGAGGACAGTGTAAAATATGAAAATAATAATAATTTTATAATGTATCAAGGGCTCACAAGGGTAGGAAGGTGGGAGAGTGAGGGGGAAAAGAGGAACTGATACCAAGGGCTCATGTAGAAAGAAAATGTTTTGAAAATGATGATGGCAACATATGTATAAATGTGCTTGATACAATTGATGTATGGATAAGAGCCGTAAGAGCCCCTAATAAAAAATGATTTATTAAAAAGAAAGAAAGAAACTAAATCCCATGAGCTATTTGGTTGTACAGAAGCAGCCCCGGCAGCTATAATTTTGTAGTTGTCATGAATATGGCTAACGCAACTTTTTTTGGTTCATTTTATTATAGATGTATACATTATTGAGTCCAGTTACAGAATTGAGTGTGCAACTCTCCTGTGTTATCGAAGCAATTTTTCCATTAACTTTTAGCATCTCCTTCCCCTTTTCCTCCTGTCCCTGGTAACTGCTAGTAACATTGGCCTCTGTGCACTTCTCAGCAAAATGTCTTCAAACTCCATTCATAGTGTAGAACTTATCAAGACTTCATTTCTAACGGCTGAGTCCTGTCCCATGGTATGCATGTATCACATTTTGCTGACTCTGTTGTTTTCTTGTTTCAGTTGCTGATGCTAAGTTAATTTGCCTTATCGTTGAGCGGCTTAATTCCCCTTTCTTGTAAGATAGCACTTGTGGTCTTCTCTTAGCCCATCAATCCATGTTACCTCCAAATTCTGATGGCAGTATTTTTTTAACTTCCTGTCGAGTGAGGAATTATATCTTAACGTTTAGTTAGCTCCCTATTTTCTCTTCCTTCAGAGCCCCTTTGGTTCCCATATCCCATGGTAGTGGTGCAGTATACCCAAATGATAAAAACCAAGATGGCAAGCCCTTGACGACAGCCCCACACATTACTTTGTGTTTAAGGGCAATTCATTGTCCACGGAAATACTCAACATTTCCCTATCCTAATTGTAGCATCTACAGTGTCTTATTTTAATATACCTACTCTTCACCTATTGACATGAAAATGTCATTATTTTTTCAGACCATCCATTCGTCCAACTTAATTTTGCCTTATAAGTTTAAGCTATTTAATATCAATTATCACAGCCATGACAATAAATAACAACATAAATACTTAAGCTATCAGTCTGGATTGTGACATTGGGGATATTTGTCACTTCAGTGACAAGTTCCAGAAAAACTGAAAGGACAGTCTTTGTCCTTTGAGATAAACAAAAAGCAACTAATTCATGAATTTTCCCTAAAAATATAATAAAGATGATCCTGAATTTACCATTGTAATTTATATGTAGGGTCCCAGGGTGAATTAGTACTCCCACTGGTCCCAGGCATGGCCTCCCTCTGGCATTTGTCCGATTAATTCTAATACAGAAAATATGATCACAAATAATAACAACTAAGATTTTTTTGGCATGTTCATCATTGTGACAAGCCTTATTAAGGAGTATTCCTCTGCAGAGAAGGAGCCTTGGAGGATACAAAACTGGTTAGAGCAAAGTTGTGCGACCGATGATAGGCCTGGGTCTTCAGCTCTTTCCACCTTCTTCCTGTGCTGGGTTAGGGTTGCCACCGAGGAGCTGCCTCTAAGACCACTCCCCACTCCTGAAAGCCCTGCATAGATAATCCCAGGAGCTGCTCTACCCACTGAGACTGGCAAGCCCTGGTGCTTGTGCCTTCCTTCCAGGGTGCTAGGATCCAGGCCTTATCATGGCCCCCACTGAGCCAGTGGCTTCAGACTCGGTTCAGCTCATTAAATGCACACACTTTCCTGCCAACCCTCTCTCCACTCTTTGCTTCCTCGCCCCCTGACTGCCCCACAGTAATTTTGACCTGTTGTACTTTAGACTACTGGGAACCTAAAATAGGTGGGTTTGGTGTTGCTTAGACAACTACAGAGATCCCACCCCTCAAGGCAGCTAGACACAAGCATCCTCTTCAGCAGCATCTCCGGCAGGAGCAATTGAAGGTGTGCAGCTTCCACCCAGAGACCCCACCCTGAAGAAAGGTGATACTCCACAGCCATTTCCACCAAGATTTTTTTAGTGGGAAAAATAGTCATAGAGTAGAATTTTTAAATGATTATGGCATTTATGAAGTGTAGGATAAATAATGTCTCTTGTCTACCCAGGGTCAGCACACTGCAGCTTGTGAACCATATGTATCTCTTTCGGTATGTACACGTGGCTCTGAAGTACAATTGAAAAATGTTAAAGGTATTATTCAGATACTGGCGATCTCATTTGGCTGTAAAAATATATTTATGGGTCTCAAATAATTTTTAAATTGTTGTGATGACAGCATTGACTCTTTTGTTTCCACAATGTGCTGAGCCCTGACTTAAACCCAATGGGCCACCAACAGCAAAGCCACAGCTGCCCATGCTGAAGCCATCGAGGCTTTTGTAAAGCCAAGGAGGTCAGATCAAAACCCCAATGGGCTTCAATCAGAAGCTCATTCGACTACCCTACATAGCCCATCCCAGACTTGGGAAGAGTGGTCGGCAGGTATGACCACGGATCTGAGACTCTGCCAGCCAACAGC
>NW_022111377.1:4901806-4909666 GCF_000313985.2 Echinops telfairi
GCAACCCAATTCTTGCATTTCATTTCACAAAGCATAGTAATGCATGCTCTGGAGAAAGCTATAGAAAAGATGGCAACTGCTAATGTATAAGAAAATGGAAATGATCTCATTTCAATATATAATTTTAAAAATCCTTCTGATAACTAAATGTGGTTAAACTTGAAGTACTTACAAAATAATCTCTTTGATATCAATTCCTCAAACCCTTGACTTCATTACTAAATCTGAACATTTTTTTGAATCCCTTTAGGAAATTGAGCTAAATGATTGTGTGTGAAATCATGCACTGAGAATCATGTCAGCTTTTTGAAAGAATGTTTATACAGTAGGGAGAAGATGTCATAAATTTTACAAAACCCTAAGTATTGTGTTAGTTCACCCAAACAATATGGACCAGGAAACAAGGAGAAAGGTGTCAGAGTTGAGAAAATACGTACTAGGTATGTAGCTTTACATATACAAACTATAAAACACAGTATTAACTAATACTAAATTGAAACGATGATCATTTAAAACCAAAGGGGGTATCCATATTCTTTAATTTAGTTGAGCTATCCTTATATCATGAGAACATTGTCTCTTTTGAAGCAATTTTAAAACTGAGCGAGGCTCTCTGTCACTTGGACCAATGGGCCTATTCATTGCAAGACTTGATTTCCTGTTCATGTTAGCATACCATTCGTTGAAAGTAATTGTTGCGAGGATATTGTGTTACAAAAGCTACTGAACCCTCAAGCACTGCAGTAGGGGATAGGTGCCCTGAATAAAGGATCCTCTTTCCCTGGTGTCCTTCATTATGTTTGTCTCTTCACACAATTGTGTGATTGTGTACTGCTAAATAGTTATTTGGTGGTAATGGTGCATTTCAAATTGGTGACTTAAATAACACGAAGGGAAGAGAAAAGAGCAGAGTCTGATCTTAGCTGAGCGCTGCACCTGCAGTACATGTGGGAACAGAGTCCTCCATGAGTGACTCAAGACCTTTTACAATGACAGTGTATAACCATGCTCTGAGGGGAATACTTGAGAACTGTATTTAGATATTCCAAGACTTAGACCCTATCTGTTTATCTGGATTTGCAGTTGTCTTCCTAGCCATGTAAACCCCTTCCCATCCAGTTGGGACTCATTCAGTTCTTTGAACTGGAAACCTAAGCAAGAGTCTCGTCAACCTTTATTCCTGAGGGAATGTGAATTTCTGGATCAGCACCTCTTAAAAAAATTATGCCTTATGGTTTAAAGAGGACATTTTCTCACATTCCCCAATGTTCAGTAAAATCATAAAGGCTGCTCCTTTGAGTGTATTGCTCTCACCACATTTTATAAATGTGGCAGTAGGAAATTTATATTCTTAAGTTTGGCCTTTTATCATAACTACTCTGTGCTTAATAATCTAGATTGTTCTATAATTAACAGGTTTATGCAAATAGCCTGAATTAAATATTGCCTTTTACAAGTGGCTCGTTGAGTCTTGAAGAATTAGCCATGTCCTTTGGTGTCACCTTATCTGAGCTACACATGAAGGGAAGGAGCCATGGCAGCCTAGCTGGTTACCTGTTGGGCTGCTAGCCCCGATGTTGGCCGTATGAACCCATCAGCTGCTCCATGGGAGAGAGTTGAGGCTTTCCGTTCACATTCATAGTTACAGCCTCAGAAACCCAATGGGCCAGGTCTCCTCTGGACTCTAGGCTCGCTCTGGGTCAGAATTGACTAGACAGCAGTGACCTTCTGCAATCTACGAAGGTGGCAATGCTTCAGACTGTAACTACAGTGCACAGCTTTAATTCAAAGGTCTGAGCAGCCAAAGGACTGAAGCCGGAATATGCTTCATTAGCTTTCCAAGGTCTTGGAAATACCTGCAAGACTATAATAATGACATGAAAAATCATCTTGCATAATAAGTCAGCTCTAACACTCCTTCATTTAGACAACATCAAAGACAATGATGTCATCTGACCACCATTATGATGACTGTGTCTGTCCATCAAGCTTCTGAACTTCCGCTCTGTATTCTCAATTCAACTCTACAGCACTGCCTTGTCTGGCAGATTAGTAGCATTGACTTCACCTATTTAAAGGTTAGGAACTATTTTGTGAAATATAAAAGTCTATTCCTCCTAATACCTGAACATGGTATGCCAATTATTCATTTGATTTAACCCATTCCCATTTCAATCAAAACTTGAAATACCTCTCTGTGTATTAACAACTTGCTTTGCAAGAAAAGAATTACCAAAAGGCAGAGTTTTTATTTCCTCTCCCCGGTCTGTCTGCAAAGATATGGCAGTGAGTCATGCAAAGGAAGCTTATTTATACTTGCATGTTACACCAAGTTTCTCAAAATGTACTCATCTGCAAATGTTCTCCCCAGCTTTACAAACAATTATGTGGCCTAGAACAATGGTGCATCTGTGTCCCAAACTTCTGTCACTTGAAGAAGTAATAATGTTGTAAATGGCCCAATGATGAATTCATTGATGGAAAACTAAGTAACTTAATAAAAAAAATATCTCTCTGTCTCATGAGCAGCTGGAAGAGAGAAAATTCATGTGAGATCCAGACATTTGGAGCATTACAGAAGTCAGACTTTGTTTCTTTTCAGCAATTTAATAATTCAAACTTAATATTAAAGGGCAAAAGAAATCCCCAAACATGGCACAGTATCTGTCTGCCATCTTTCTGTGAACTATTAAACAAAATAAATCCCTAAGATGAGGCATTTACGGTGCATGATAATAGCTAAATTATGAGAATATTTTTATTATATTTAGAAAAGAATCAAAGGATCACAGGCAAAAGATATATTGTTAATACATATTGCATGCTAATGTTCAATAAGTATTTGAATTATTCAAATATAAAGTAGGAAGACCAATATCCCACCCAGAAAGTATGAATAGAATTTGAGAGTAATATGTCATTGTGTCAATTCTGCACCATACTGAAGTCACAATTGGGAAAAAAGTTATGAGATCTTTCCATTCTATAACAAGAAAGGGCCAGGCTAGGTGATAGCTAATCACCCTTAAATCCTTAATATTATCATTCTGTATTTTATCAGGAGTAGGATAATAAGCAGTACCAAATTCAATGCTGAGTAAAATCACTTGCTAGTAAAATTATAGAATAAAATAGTAACTTGTTGAAAATATTGTCCACTCACCTTTTACAAAAAGAGCAGCCACCTTCTAAGAGAATTTCTATAACAATACTAACTATGAACAACATTATTTCACTTAGGATTAATCTTAATTATATTTATAACCAAGGATCTTTTAAACAGAGAGAATGAGATCAAGAATAAGCGAGAGACTTCTTTAGGAAGGTGGAAATCCGAACACGAGCCCGTTTTTGTTGAAAGTCTGAACTTTTACATTGAAAGTTGAACAGCCACTGCTCAGGAAAACGATGAGGCTTTCTCCCCTCCTGGGGGAGTTTGAAACTACCAGTCGCCCCATGGATGAAAAGCCAAATCAAACACTGTCATCCAGTCAACCCTAACTCATAGCCACGCCACCTACCCACACCCGCCCCTGTAAATTGCCAAGACTGTAAGTGTTTGCGGGAGTGGAAAGCGCAGTCTTTCTACCGTGGAGCTGCTGTTTGTTTCGAACTGCAGACCTTGTGGATCGGAGCCCAAGGCTGCACCACTACACCATTAAGGCTCCATCCGTGGCTTTCTATTCCTATAAAGAGTAATAGTCTTGGAAGCACATAGGGATATTTTGCCTGCTCCTGTAGGGTCGCAAGGAGTCAGCATCAACTCAATGGCAGTGAGGTTGGTTTGGTTTGGGGTAGTGCACTATAGGAATCATCGTTCTGTCCCTGGTGGTTCTGTGGGCTAAGCCTTGGACCTGCAAGTCAATGATTGAACCCTGCTGCTAGCCACTCTGAGGGAGAAAGATGAAGCCACCTGCTCCCACAGAGATTTACAGTCTGGGCAACCCTTCATAGGATTGCTCTGAAGAATCAACTCGATGGCAGTGGGTGGGGGGTTGGGGGTGGGGGGCTTTCTTTTTTATTTATTTTAAAATATAGTGCTTCTGGGTTGGCTGCCAACTGAAAGCTTGATGGTCGGAGCCCACACGGGGGTACCTCAGAAGAAATAGCCCTGAAAACCTATAAGAAGCACAGTTCTGCTCTGAAGTCCACAGGCTCACCTGAGTCAGACTCAACTGGGACACAACCAGCATTCTCTGATTCTGTGAGGATGGTGAATTAACATGCTACCTTGCCTTAGAAACAAATTGATTACGTAGTCCCTGAGAAATAGTTTAAAAAAAACTAACCTAAATATCTCTACAGAAAAGGTAAATTTTATGACCCATCTTCTTTAAACAGAACGATTTTCTACTACGTACGCCTGTAGGTCTAAGAAGAATAAAAAGGATTTCAATGTAATTTCTCAAATTGTTTTCAGGAGATGGCATTGTTTCATCATGTGAAAGCAATGGTTTTGCTGAATTAATTGATGACAGAAAGATGATTCTGTCGTGAAATTCCTACATACTATTTGCATTACTAAACTAGACCAGGTGCCCCTTAATCTGCACTCTGAGTCATGCTCTGGTTAAGGAACATCCTAGGTGGTCTACGGACTACTCCCATGAGGTAAATTAATCCAGGTAAATGCTAATGGGAGTATTTAAATAAATGTGTCTTTAGGCAATTACTTTGAAGTGAGGGATCAAATTTATTTTAGAGACGGTAGTATATCACTTTCATAATTGAAGTGAAGGCCAAGTGTGACCAGATACCCAACCCAGTTCTGTGCTTTGAATGGTTTTCTCCTTAGATATGCATTTGATCAAGGGGGTGCATGTAAATATCTTCTGGCTTTCAACCATACCACCTTGACCAAATCAGTGATAGAGCTCGCATTGTTTAATGAAGGTTTTTCCAGTAGTACAACTTCCATGCAGAGGAGTCGGGTACATTGAGGTAACCGACCAAAGGGCTCTAATTAGCAATTCTTTCACTTATATTCAATGACATGTTTAAAATCCCAACAAACCCTGGACACATTATTGAAAAGTTTTAAAAAATTGTATTCTAATATTTCTAAAAGCTAAAAGCTAAGGGAAACATTCTTATTTAATAAAGCTGCCTACAATACCCCCGAATTAGGAAACACTATTTTTCTCCCAAGCTTTAGCAGAAAGAAACTAAATTAAAATTTTAAATATCTGGCTCCAAAACAGATGGTAGAAAACAGTACCACTTAAGCGTGTTTATAAGTGGCCTTCCTTTTGGGGTCTTTAGTGATTGATTTGAGATCCCACAGTCGGTAAATACTGTGCTGTAAGCAAACCTGCATTCGGATAGGCACCACTCTCTGAAGAGTTCCAAAGAGGGGTGACGTCTTTTAGAGTTCATTTGGAATCAATCTAAGGGAAGTAATGACTGATGCTAAAGCATTTGTGGTTGAGGAGGATCTGTTCAGCAGGTCTTTCCAGGAAATGCACAAACACAGTTGATAACGCAGAGGGATAGTTCTCAAATCCTTGAGAGAGAAGACCCTCAAGATCGGTTGACAGGAAGTTGACAAATAATAAGACCCATAGCAACAGCAACAAAGTAGAAGTTAGCTTCATGACATAAGTGTCTTCTTTGGAACGTATGATTATAATAAACATATGATGAGTTAAATTAGGCCATCACAATTTGATTTACATGGATGGAGATGTCTCCCACCCACCTCACCCTCGCTTCAAAAAAACATCATCATTATATTGACTTTCTCAGAAATTCACGTCTGTAGCATTTTATAGTGTAGTTCATTTAATCCTTGAAGAGCCCAAGGAGAAAAACCAAACAACAAGATATAAAGTGAAAAAACAGTAAAACAACACATTTAAATAGATAGGTCTGGGTTTGATTCTCATCAATTACCTTTGTAAATTTGAGATCACTCAACCTTTCTAAGCTTCTATGTCTGAATATTTAAATGGAACTATTCACCATATAAGAAGCCCTTGTGGCATAGTGGTTATGCATTGGGCCTACAATCTGCAAGGTCAGCTGTTCAAAACCACCAGTTGCTGCTCAGGGGAAAGATGGGGCTTTCTACTCCTGTACATAGTTACTGTCTTGGAAACACACAGGGGAAGTTCTACCCTGTCCTATAGGTTCCTGTGAATCAATATCAACACGATGGTCATGAGCATTTACCATGTAGAGTTGCCATTCCCTGGATGTTCAAGAAACAGAAATTCTAAATGGAGCTTAGTATTTAATAGATGAACAAGCTTAAATTGCGTCACCCGACAACACGGTCAGCAGTTCAAAAACACCAGCTGCTTTGTAGGAAAAGGAGCAGTCTTTCATAATGGACTTAATGTCAGTGAGTTTTTTGATAATTTTTACCAACAACAATTTGAAATCATTCTGCTCCAAAAAAAAACAAAGAAGACAAACTCCACTACACCACCAAGCCTCCTATTTTTCTCGGTAGATCTACCTATTAAAATGCTAAATTCTCTATGGTGTAGTAGTAGGTTACTTGTTGGATTGCTAACCTCACGGTAACTGGTTCCAACCCACCAGTCCCTGTGCAGGGCAAAAATGGAGCTTTGTGTTCCCACAAAGATTTACAACCAGGAGCCCACTGGGGCAGGACTACTCTGCCCCATAGGGTTACGACGGGTTGCCACAGACTCAATAGCAAAGAGTTTGTTGTGTTAGAGTGAGTTTACAAATGTGTGACTGCTTCCCCAATCTATAGCAACCTGCCATATAATACAAGTAATAAATAAATTATATGTAGTATTCGTTGAGTAGTTAAGGCAAATGGAAGAAATTATGAAGTCAAAAAATAAAACAGAAAATAGCAAAGGACAGTGGAGAAAACAAAGTGAAATGTGGTAATAAAATGTGCAAATCCTAGCACTAGGAATCAAAAAGAGAACACAGTCAGCATATCTTAAACTGAAAAAAATGAAGAAAAAATCAAGCCTCAAGTTGAAATATTGAAAGCTTCTATGGAAAACAATGGAATGATGCAGAAAGCCTCAAGGGTGAATGGAAAGAATACATAGATCACACTACCAAACGGAGCAAGTCATCATTTAACTATTTGAAGAAGTAGTGTATGAGCAAAACCAGTGATACTGACAGAAGTGCAAACTACACTGAAAGCATTAGCCAAACACAAGGCTAAAGGAATTTATGGAGTCCCAATTGAAATGTTTCAACAAGCTGATGAAGCACTGGGAGCATTCACTCCTTGTTGCCAGGAAATGTGGAAGACAGCTACTTGGCTAACTGGAAAAAATCCATATTTGTACCCATCCCAAAAGAAGGTGCCACAACAGATGTGAAAATTATAGAACAATATCATTGGTATCACATGCAAGTAAACTTTTGCTGCAGATCATCCAACAATGGTTACAGTAGTACATTGGCAAGGAGATGCCAGATGTTCAGGCCAGATTCAGAAGAGGACACAGAATAAAGTACGTCATGTCTGAAAGTAGACATGTATACCATTTCTGAACACCAGGAATATGTATACTCGTGTTTCACAGACTGAAAAATGCAGTCAGCTCTCTGAATCATAACAAACTATGGATGGTCTTGAGAAGGATGGGAATGCCAAAACACTTACTTGTGATTATGTGGTGCTCATTACCCTGCTAATATGTCTATCTTTAAAAATATGCCTTTAACCTGTTCTAAGGATTGTATTTTTTTTTATAAACTAATGAAACATATGCCACCTTTGAATTTACTCCTCCAGGTCTAATACAATGGAAAAGACCTAATGCCTGTCCATGTCAAACTAAATTTATTAGAACACCTTTAAGGCAGTGGCAACATGCTTGGCCGCTAACTGAAAGGTTTGTCCAAGTGGCAGTGAGC
>NW_022111377.1:4910661-4929310 GCF_000313985.2 Echinops telfairi
TATCACCTCTCCCATTCATCAGAGGAACGAGGACTGTCCTGTGAGAATTTCATTGAGAAGTTTTACTCCATCCAGCCACAGTCATGTCTTGCCCTTTCAGACTGTCCCCCTAAATCAAAGAACATTTAAAAGGAGCACAATTTGGATCCCCATGTGAGTACTCAAGCTGCTGTTTGGACACAGTGTACAGTTAAGAAGGCAGAATTCTTTGGGGAAGGGTTTTTAAAAAGACTCACTGTCATTGACTCAGCGTCATGGTGACCCTGTGTGATTTTATTTGCGGGTTATAGGAGTAGAAAGCTCACTTTTTCTCTCATGGAGCTGCTGGTGGTTTCAAACTGCCAACCATGTGGATCTCAGCCGATGCATAATCGCTGCATCACCAGGGCTGTTGCTGGGGGAAGGTTTGAGCATGGGGAGTGGAACCATCCTTGAGAAATGCATCGACCTAGAAGGAGGATATTGAGAAATGAGAGCTTCACATTTTGACATTTTTGTGTCATCAAGATTTCCATAACTCTCCAGCAATACTTTTTGACCTGCCCTTCTATTTTATGATGTAAAACTTTAACATTTGGGGAGGATGGCTAAGAATGTGGTTAGGAAGAAAAAAAAATCTCATTTTAATTTCACATTGACATCTCATTTCTATTCAGGTAAAGTAAACACTGACAAGGGCGGGTCATTGTAGGCAGTTGGACTTTAGTGCTATTTTGTCACCTCCTATTTCTCTAATGACATTTTAAAACTGGACTTCATCAGGAGTACAAAGAGAACCCACAGATCGGGGAAATATTCACAATTATATAACAACTGAAGGGCTAATTTCAAAAACATTTCAAAAACTACGACAATTTAATAATAAAAATAAAATTCATTTATTCAACTAATTGGCACAAGACATGAATACAAAATTTACTAAAGATGGCATCGAGGGGATCAGCGGTCATATGAAGAAATGCTCACATGCCTTAGCCAAAAGAGATTTAAAATAATAATGAAACACCACCTCACACTGACACGCTCACCAAAATTCAAAAATCAAGAAAATAATAAATGCCGTAGAGGATCTGGAGTGATTGGAACACACATACGTAGCTGGTGGGATTAAAAAATAGCACAGCCACTGTGGAAAACAGCTTGGCATTTCCTTAAATAAATGCAAATACAAATACCTTATTTTCCTGTCATCGCTACACTTGGTAGATACCCTACAGAAACAAAACACAAACAGACATATGCGCATCCATGATTTTTTTGCAGCATTTCTGTGACAGCAAAGATATGGAAGCAATAAAAACGTTTTCTGCAGAAGAATAGATAACAAAAAAGTCTGGTACACACACACCGATGGAATATTAGGCATCCTTAAAAATTAATGACAAGTTTGTCAAGCACTTAATGGCATGGGCAAAATTGGAGGACATGGTACTCACCAAGGTTAGCCAATGTCATCGTGATCAATACGTCATGATACTGTAATTGTATAGTTGTTAAAATGGGTGGGGGGGATGGTTTTCCAACCAAAGAAAAAGGTCTTGAAGACTTCGATGAGGTCAGGAGGGGAGGAGCAAGGGAGAGGGAAGGGGCAGGGCTGTCTGGAGGGATGGTGGTGGCAAAACCTACAGAGGAAGAAGAAAGAAGCACAGCTAAGGGAGAGTGAGAGAGGAGGGCTGCTTACCGCGTTTCCGCCACTGTTCTGATGAGATGCGGTGTGCAACTATTCGAGTATGTTCTTTGTATGTGTTATATTCCACAAATAGACGGGAAATACTAATAACCAATCAAATTAAATTGTTTGTAAAAAAGAGAAGGGTCAAGGCCGTGAAAACCCTCCAGAGGCCCAAGGCTTCCGACATCAGCACTGTTCTGAGTGATCATAAAAGAAGGAAAAGTAAAATGGAAACGGACTTAGACTGTTTTGTGACACACGAGCTAGTGTCAAACAAGCAGACTAAAAAACCTCATCTTAAAAAAAAATCCCCATATTTCAAGGGAGGGAGGTTGAGAGAGGCAATGACTGGCCTAGGGTCACTCATAATAGCAGAGCTTGAGATTCAAAATCAAGTTCTCAGGGCCCTGATGTCAAGGTCCTGTTGGCCTGGGGGTAGGAGGCTGGGGAGGCAGATTGAGACTGAGGATGGAGAGACAGTGATGGAACTGGGGCGAGATCATTGCCCCCTTGTCCAGGACACTGCTCTGGAGCTGGACTGGCCAAGCCACAGGAGGAGCAGAAGGTCTGGCAACCTACCCCAGTGTCTGAGAGAAGACTGGGGGAGGGGTAAGGGCTGACTATGGACTGTTTCCCACCCCTACTGTCTCCCTGGCCCTTGATAACCTTTCGCCAAGATCCTAGGGCCCTAGCCCCACCCCAGTCAGGAGGTGTGGCATCTAAGCTCCAGAGGTTAGGGAGTCAGAGGATGCAATTTTCAAACTTAGTTCCAAGATGCCTAAAATTTACATAAACATTTACATTTCATTGAAAGAGCTAGATTTTAACTTGTCACATTATTGTTTAAGGCTAAAACTACTCTGGTTTGCAAGGGCGTTTTGATAAACAAGGTTTATTTGCATTTTTTCTTTTACTCTACCACTTCCTTAAGACGGTTATCTTTTTTCACAAAGCTTGGATTTCTGTGGACATTTCACTTTTGCCCAGTCCATCGTGTTCCCTAAAAAGGGTCGTGTTCACACATGGGTGACTCCCTCTCTTTTCTGTGTCCTCTCTCGGGTTGAACCTCTTAACATCGCATGCATTCTCTTGTTCACAGGACTCAGCTTATCCTTGTGCATCTCCATACCCTTGGCACACCCTCTGTTTTATCACCTATTATTTTATCCTTGTGGTCGTTGCGTATGTTTCCTTTCTCTCCAACTGAATTGTAAGCCTTTGAGGGTGAACACCCTTTCTTTTCCTTCTTCTATCCACCAAGATCATTTCATACACACTAAGCACATAATATCCATCCTAGAGACTATGCCTGGTCTGATAGGAAGCTAAGAGAGCAGCAAGCTTATTACTTAATTTCAGAGGTATCATGCACAATGTCCCAATTAACTTAAAAGCAGTTCAGTGAAAAAAATATACTAATACAAAATACATCTGATTTTGCAATTTGGGGCAGGGGGGACTGGGGGGGGTTGCTAACCCCACTGCCATCAAGCCAATTTCAAGGTATCATGACCCTACAGCACAGAGACACACTGCTTCTTAGGGTTTCCCGAACTGTAAATCTTTACAAGAACAGACAACTTTGTCTTGCTCCCGGGGAACATCTGGTGGGTTTCAACTGTCGACTTTGCAGTTAGCAGCCCAATGCCTAAGAAATATTGGTGCCTATTTATTAAAAATTTGGACAGAAGGGGAAAATACTTGCTTAAAATTCCAGAGACCTCTTGCCGAGGCTTAAGGCAATTTTCACCCAGCATTTAAAACCAAGGCATTTTTCTTTCTGTTAGCAAAAACAAGTCTAAACACAAGTAGAATAAAAAATCAAAACAGTGTAACTCATATTAATGAATCAATTAATATATGTATGATGGCTGCAGACTTCAGTTCACAGGCAGCTACTTGTCCAATCCAGAACCCCATCAGTCTGCTAACATCCATCATATGAGTCAACAATAAAAACAGCTAAAGGGATATTCTAGATTATAAATCAATTCTGTTGAGTGCTTTCACATCTGTTGTTTTTTGTTATGTTAGTTATGTTAGTTGACATCCATTTGCTACTGTATTACATTAGAGATATGTAATGTAGCAACATCCCCACACATGTAAGAGGGGGAAATGTGACCTGTTTTCATTGGAAGCCAAAGATTTAGTGGATTAATTGATTTATAAGTAGCTCTTCATATTAGGTTTATGTTTGTTCCTTTTCTTATGGACATGTGAGAGACATACATGGCTGACAGCAGTAAATGGTACTCCAGTGTGTGCCAGTAGTATCAGAGATTTCATTCACTTTTGAAAGATTTCACAAAAACAAGGAAAGTTTTATGTTAAAAGCCAGATAACAATTTTAAAAATTGGTGAATTTTGATTAGTTTTCTTGTTTTAACCTTCCCCATTCTTGTTTTTAAAAAATTTTCTTCCTTCCCCCAAAACCCCCAGCTCTTTTCAAGTAAATCCTTTTAATTTAACCTTGGCACTTGAGAGCCTTGTAGCTATCACTTTCCATTACATTTCCGTGTCGTAGAGTTATTTCTGACTCATAGCTCCCACACGTAGAATACAATGAAACAATGCCCAGTCCTAATGCCACCCTCACAGTCATTGTTACATTTGAACTTGCTGCAAACAACGTGTCCATACTTCTCATTCAGGGATTTTCCTTGATCAATGGCCCTCTACTTTACCAAGTATGATGTCCTTCTCCAGAGATTGGTCCCTCCCGGTAACATATCCAAGGGACATCACTGTGATTGAAGATACCATGACTCTAGGCAGGCACACATCATCCCCAAAGAAACCTCTTTGATTTTTTAAAAATTTAAAGAGGTCATTTACAACCGATTTGCACAATGTGATTTCATTGCTTGACTCCTGGTTCCATGGGTGTTGATTGTGAAACAAGTCAATTGAAATCTTTGACATTTCAATCTTTTCTCCATTTTTCATTATGCTGTATATTGGTCTAGTTGTGAGCACTTTTGTTTTCTTTATATTCACATGTAATCCATTGGCTGTAGTCTTTGATTTTCATCAGTAAACACTCAAGTTTTCCTCAATGTCAGCAAACAAGGTGGTTTAGTATTCTTTGAATTCTGATACTATCCAGTTTCTTGAACATTTGCTCAGTATCTGATTAAAGAAACATGTTATAAAAGTAAAATGCGGAAATATGTCTTTCCTGATTGTAAAGCATGGTTTCCTCTTATACTGGTCTAATGACTACCTGTGTACAGATCCTGCATGAGCACAATTGAGTGTATTTGAATTTGCATTTCTCTCAATGTTATTTAAAATTTTGTATGATCCACAAAGTCAAATGCCTTTTTTTAAAAAAATCATTTTATTGGGGGCTCAAACAATTCTTATCACAATCCATCCATCCATTGTGTCCAGCACATTTATACATTTGTTGCCATCATCATTCTCAAAACATTTGCTTTGTACTTGAGCCCTTAATATCAGCTCCTCGTTTCCCCCTCCCTCCTCACTTACCCCTCCCTCATGAACCCTTGATAATTTATAAATTTTTAGTATTTTGTCATATCTTACACTGTGCGATGTCTCCCTTCACCCACTTTTCTGTTGTCCCCCAAGGAAGAGGTTATATGCAGATTCTTGTAGTCGGTTCCCCTTTTCTACCCCACCTTCCCTCCACCCTCCAGGTATTACCATTCTCACCACTGGTCCTGAAGGGATCATCCATC
Source organism: Echinops telfairi (assembly GCF_000313985.2). Classification (NCBI taxonomy): domain Eukaryota; kingdom Metazoa; phylum Chordata; class Mammalia; order Afrosoricida; family Tenrecidae; genus Echinops; species Echinops telfairi. Next base: position 4,916,041 of record NW_022111377.1, read on the forward strand.
CTGGATTCCCTTTGTTTTCAGTTCCTATCTGTACCAATGTACATCCGCTCATCTAGCCAGATTTGTAAGGTAGAATTGGGATCATGATAGTGGGGGGAGGAGGCATTTAAGGAAAGTTGTATGTTTCGTCATTGCTACCCTGCAACCTGACTGGCTCATCTCCTCCCCATGACCCTTCAGTAAGGGGGCGTCCAGTTGCCTACAGAGGGGCTTTGGGTCTCCACTCTACACTTACCCACATTTACAATGATAGGATTTTTTGTTCTTTGATGCCTGATACCTGATCCCTTCGACACCTCATGATCACACAGGCTGGTGTGCTTCTTCCATGTGGGCTTTGTTGCTTCTGAGCTAGATGGCTGCTTGTTTATCTTCAAGCCTTTAAGACCCCAGAAGCTATATCTTTTGATAGCCGGGCACCATCAGTTTTCTTCACCACATTTGCTTATGCACACATTTGTCTTCAGCGATCGTCTCAGGAAGGTGTGCATCATGGAATACCAATTTAATAGAACAAAGTGTTCTTGCATTGAGTAAGTGCTTGAGTGGAGGTCCAATGTCCATCTGCTGCCTTAATACTAAACCTATAAATATATGCACGTAGATCTAGTTCCCCACTATCCTATATAAATATTCAAATGCCTTTCTTTTTATATCTACAAAACACACAGAAACACATGGTATTCTCTACTTTCACCCACAATTTGCCCAACAGGAGCAAGGATACCCCTCACTCCATGTCCTCTTCTGAAGTTGGCTTGCATTTCTGGCAGTTCCCTGTTTATAAGTGCCGCTGCAAACTCTTTTGAAATATCTTCAGGAAAATTTTAATTGCATGTGATATGAGTGACATTATTTGATATTGTCACGATTCTGTTGTATCACCGTTCTTTGAAATAGGCACAAAGATGGATCTCTTCTTGTCAGTTGGCCAGAGAGCTCTCTCTAAAATGTTCACTGTAGACAAGTAAGCCCTTCCAGTATTGCATCTGTTTGTTGAAACATATCGACTGGCATTCTTTCCACTCCCAGAGGCTTTTGTTGTTCACCTAAGACTTCAGTGGAGCTTGAATTTATTCAATAGCATTGACTCTTGGAAATATGTTAACTCCTGAAATGACTGAATGCCAACCAAATCTTTTCAGTACAGTGATATTCTGTACTCTTACATCTTCTGATGCTGTCTGCACCATTCTCTATTTTTCCCATGGGGGTGTTGTTCGGTGCCATCAGGTTGATTAGAACTACATGCAAAAGAACAAAGCCCCATCTGGTCTTGCACCATCCTCACAGTTGTTATGTTTGAATACATCCTTGCAGCCACTTGTCCAGGGCCTTCCTCCTTTTCATTGTCTCTACTTTACCCTTTCCTGCAACTCGTCCCTCTAGAAAAAATATTCAAAGTTTGTGAGATGAAGCCTCACCATCCATGTTTCTAAGGAGCATTCTGGTTGTACTTTGCAGAAGACAAGTATGCTTGTCCTTTTGACAGTCAATAAAACGTTCAGTAACCTTTGCCAGCATGATATTCAAATGCACTGATTCTCCTTCTGTCTTCCTTATTCAATGATTAAGTTTCACATGCATAAGGAAAGATAAAAATTCCATGGCTTGGACCAGGCACACCCTACTCTTTAAAATAACATCCTTGCTTTTAACACTTGAAAGTGGACTTGCGCAGCAGATTTACCCAATGCAATGCATCCTTTATCTTATGACTGCTGATTTCCTGAGCATAGAGTGTGGAGCCAAGCAAGATGAAATTCTTGACAGCTTCAATCTTTTCCCCATTTATCATGGTGTTACCTACTGGTCCAGTTGTAAGGATTTAGGTATTTTTTAAATTGTGTTTTAATCCATACTGGAGACAGCACTCTTTGATCTTCAGCAGCACATTTTAATCCCTCTTTGTTTTTAGCAAGCAGGTTTGAGTCATCTGTGTACCACAGGTTAATAAGCCATCTCCCAATGCTGATACCACATTATTCTTTATATAATAAGCTTCTCTGATTATTTGCTTAGCATACAGATTGAAAAATAATGGTGAGAGAATATAACCCTGACATAAACTTGTCTTGATTTTAGATGTTCCCACAACTGTTCTATATGAACACAATGAAACTTTCTGGTTCCCATTATTCTCAAGCCTATCCATAGCTTGTTATAATCCACACAGTAAAATGCCTTTGTATAGACAAGAAAACACAAACATCATTTTAGTATTCTCTGCTTTCAGCCAAGATGCATCTGACATCAGCAATGGCTTCCCTTGTTCCATGTCCTTTTCTGAATCCAGCCTGATCCTCTGGCAACTCCCTGTCAATGTACTGCTGCAACCATTGTTGGAGAGTCTTCAGCAAAATTTTACTTGAATTTGCTACTAATGATATCATTCTATAATTTGAGAAAGTGGTTGGGTCACCTCTCTTTAGAATGGGTACAAAAAATGGATCTCTTCCAGTTAGTTGGACAAGTAGCTGCTTCCCAGATTTCTTGGCATAGACATGCTTCCAGTGCTTCATCTGCTTGTCAAAACATTTAAATTGGTATCCCATCAATTCCTGGCACCTTGGTTTTTGCTAATGTTTTCAGTGCAGCTTGGACTTCTTCCTTCAGCACAAAATGTTCTTGCTCATATACTACCTCTTTAAATAGTTGAAGACCAACTAGTTCTTTTGGGAACAGTGACTGTATTTTTTCCATCTTCTTGTGATGCTCCCTGCATCATTAAATATTTTGCCCATACATTTTTTTCTATGTTTCTACTGAAGGCTCTAGTATTTTTCTTCAGTTATTTCCATTCAAGATGTGCTGAGTAAGTCCTTCTTATTATTATTTTTCTTTTAATTCTAGGCCTTTACACCTTTCATTATAATATTTTATTTGTATTCCCGAGTTGCCCTTTGAAATTTTCTTCTATTCTTTGACTTCATCATTTCTTCCATTTGCCTTAACTCCTCTTTGATTAAGGACAAGTTTCAGTCTCTTCTGACATCCACCTTGATCTTTTCTTTATTTCCACTCTTTTTAATTACCTGTTGCTTTTTTTCAAGTATGATGTTTTTGATGTCATACCACAGTTCATCGGGTTTTCTTGCATTAGTGTTTAATGTATCAAATCACTTCTTGAGATGTTCTCAAAAGTTGGGTGGGATATACTCAGATAGTATTTTGGCACTGGTAAACTTGAAATTTTCTTTAACTTCAACTTGAAATAACATATGCACAATTGATGGTCTGATCCACAATAGTCCCCTCACTTCATTTTAGCTGCTGATATTGAGCTTCTGCATGGTCTTTTCCCACAGGTGTAGTCAATTTGGCTTCCTTGTATTCCATCTGGAGAAGTACTCACATATAGTCACCGTTTCTGTTCTTGGAAAAAGGTATTTGTTGTGAAGAAGTCATTGGTCTAGCAAAATTTTAACATGCGATCTCCAACTTCATTTCTATTATGAAGATCAGATTTTGAAACTGCTGCTCTCTCCAACCCCTCCCCTCAGCAACTTTTGCATTCCAAATGCCAATAATTATCAATGCATCTTGATTGTATATTTCATCATTTTCATACTGAAGTTATTGATATACTTCTTCAATTTCCTGCATTACTAGTTTAATGGTTCGTACATTTACTTGGATAATGGTTTTGTTTATTGGATCTCTCTGTATTCAGTTAGATATTATCCTGTCATAGACAGCATTCTACTTCATGATAGAACTTGAAATGTACCCTTTAACTATGAATGTCACACTATTCCTCTTGAACCTATTATTCCCAGCATTCTAACCATATGATTTTCTGGTTGGAAAAAAAAATTGGCCAATACCAGTCCATTTAAGCTAACTAATGTCTACATTATGTATTCCATTTCATTCTTAACATATTTTTAAGTTATTTTCCCACATGGAATACCAATTGGGATGTTCTAACAAGGTGATAAAGTGCTAGGTGCACTCACTTGTCTATGACAGGAAATTTGGAAGACAGCTACTTGGCCAACCAACTGGAAGAGATCCATATCTGAGCCCATTACAAAGAAAGGTGACCCAATATAATGCTCAAACTATAAAACAATATCACTGATATTCCAAGCCTCTAATTTTTTTTTCTGAAAACCATGCAACAATTATTGCAGCAATACATCAGCAAAGAGCTAGCAGAGGTTCAGGTTGGATTCAGAAGAGAACATGGAACAAGAGATACCATTGTTGTTGTCAAATGGATCTTGGCTGAATGCAGAAAATACCAGAAAGATATTTGCTTGTGTTTTATTAACAATGTCAAAACATCAGACTATGTGGACCATGACAATGGATAAGCTTGAGAAGAATGGGCATTCTAGAACACTTAATTGTGCTCATGCAAAACTTGTACATCACTCAAGAAGTAGTTGTGCAAATAGAACAGGGAACACTGCTCTGTTTAAAATCAGGAAAGGTGTGCAACAGGGTTGTAGCCTCTCGCCATACTTATTCAATTGGTATGCTAAGCAAATACTCAGAGAAACTGTATTATATGAAGAAGAATGGGGCATCATTGTTGGAGGAAGGCTTATTAACAACCTGCAAGATGCAACTGACACAACTTTACTTGCTGCAAGTGAGGAAGACTTGAAGCACTTGCCGATGAAGCTCCAGGATTACAGCCTTCAGTATGGACTGAAACTCAAGTAAAGAAGACCAAAGTCCATACAACTGAACCAATGGGTAACATCATGATGAATGTAGAAAAAGTTGAAGTTGTCAACAATTTTGTCTTGCTTGGATCCACAAATGGTGCTCATGGAAGCACTAGTCAAAATATTTTTTTAAAAGTTGCATTGGGTAATTTTGCTGCACAAGATCTCTTTGGAGTTTTGGAAAGCAGAGATGTTACTTAGAGGTCTAAGGTGTGCCTGCCATGGTATTTGCAGTTGCATCATATGCATGTTAAAGTTGGCAAAAAAAAATTTGCGCTTGAACTGTGGTGTTGGAGGAGAATTTGGATACCATGGACTGCTAAAAGAACAAACAGATCTGTCTTGGAAGAAGTACAGCCAGAAAGCTTCTTAGAGGCAAGGATTGTGAGACTTTGACATACATTAAGGGGACACTGTGGGTCAGAATAAACTTGATTGCACCTAACAAGAACAACAACTTGTAATTACATAATCTGGTGTCAATTTGAGACTTGAGAGGATCAGGAGTGAAGGGGTAGAGTCTAGTCTGTCAATTGGGCCATAGCCAATGAGGCCTCTGTGTGGGTGTGGCCTTCTCCTGAGAATTCTGGGAACTCCTGGTTTTCCTCCTTGGAGGTGGGAGACACCATCTCTCTCTGCTTACTCCCTGAGAGATTCTCTATTGACAAGACACATGGTACTATGCCCTGGGAGCTGGAGAAGCCACATGGACCTACCCTGATGCAGTCATACCTCTGCAGCCACAGAACCCACGTAGAACCCTGCCAGCTCTGAGATGCTTACAATGCCACTGGATCCACAGGACTTCCAAACCACTGGCCTGCATTTGGCACCATTGCATATATTTTGTGAGTCTGAAGAGGACTTTATAGATTGGTATCGGACATCTGGGCTAATCTTGGACTTAAGGACTTGATCTGGACTGGGCTGGTACGTTTTCTCAATATTCAATTGCTTTTGTATATAAACCTCTTTCTTATATACATATGAGTGTCTATGAATTTTGTTTCTCTAGTCTACCCAGACTAACACATAGTTCTAGTTCTTTGTGCATTTTATTATAATGTATCATTTGTCCTCTTAAGCTATTCTTTGAAATCTTCTGTTTACCTCTTCCACTTCATTTCTTCTAATTGCTTTACTTACTGTATGTTCAAAACTATGCTTTAGGAATTCTACCACTACATCTGTGGAAAAGCTCAATAACATCAGTCAGAGCCAAGTTATGGACTAATTGTCAATTGCTCATATCAACTTCAAGTTCAACTTGAAAGGAAATAAAGCAAGTCCATAAAAGTGAAAGTGCATTTATGACCTTGAGTATATCTCACCTGGAATGAGAGACCATCTCAAGAATAAATATCATGCATCAAACACTAGTGACCAAAGATCAGAAGAAGCATGTGGTCACATCAGGAAAATGCTATATTAATGTATATATATGCTGGATATTGTAAAATATATCACAATTTCTGGCTTTTAGCAGATACTCAATAGATAGTAGTTATATTATCTTTTCCTTAGAAGGGTATAGGAAATATTAAAATATCTTGATAGGAATATAAATGCTTTGTGCAAATATTATGGGGAAATGAAAAAGCAAACAAAGAATCAAACAATGTGCTATCACTAATTGATTAATTTCCACATATTTATCTTGATGAACAACAAATTTTTGACTATTTTAATATGCTGGTTTCATAATTTTCAAGGCAGAATAAATGTTTTTTTTTAATTTCCGTTTTGTTCTTGAATTGAGTAAGTTTTAAGTTGATAAAAATAACTGCATTTTTAAAGAAACTTTAAGTAAATTATGCAATAAGAGAAGAGAATGGGCACTTAATAATGATCCAAGGATAAACTGATGAAGAACATAAAGCTATAATAAACACAATGCACCCAATTAAAGATCCTCAAAATCCATGAATGAAAACCTCCCCCCAGAAAAAAAGAAAAATACCAAACACAAATAATACAATATGGCAGCAGCTGACCTAGATTTAGCATTAATAACACTACATATAGATGGACTATATGCACCAATCAAAAGAAAAAGTGCATCAAGCTGCTTAGGAAACAAGCTTTATCAATCTGCTGCCTTAGAGAGTCACACCTCTCACTCATAGACAGAAATAGACTGAGAATCAAAGAATGCCCCCAAAATCTTCCAACCCATTGGCAACCAAAAAGGCAGGAGTGACAATATTAATCCCTGATAAGATTAACATAAAGTAAATGACATAATAAGAGAAAAGAATGGACAGTAAATAATGATCAAAGGATAAATTGACCAAGATATACAGCCATAATAAACATAATGCACCCAACTAAAAAGCCTCAAAATCCATCAACCAAATCCTCAAAAAGATGAAAAGAAATCACCAAATCAACAATAATAGGAGACTCCGATATTCCACTCTTAAGGAAGTATAGATCAGCAGAAGTCTACTGAACTCCTATATACTACTGATGAGAATTCCAAAAAGGACATCAAGAAAACAGTATCAGTCACAAAAGCCACACAAAAGTTGAAAAACCTAGGAATAAATCTTACCAAAGAAACAAAAGACCCATATAAAGAAAACTACCGGACACTGATACAAGAAATCAAAAGAGACCTACACAAATGGAAGATTATTCCATGTTCATGGATAGGAAGACTAAATATTGTGATAATGTCAATACACAAATTTAATGCAATCCTGATCCAAATCCTAACATCATCCTTTATAGAAAACGAAAAGCCAAAAATTAAAATATGTGTATATCAAAAGAATTGATCAAAAGAGTAAAATGAGAGCCCACAGATGGAAAAAATATATTTAGCAATGACATTGTGGACAAAGGACTGATTACTAAAAGTTACAGATTATTGCAATGCTACAACTAGAAAAAAACAATAACCCTGTTAAGGATCTGAATAGATAATTCACAAAGGATGACACTTGAAAGGTTCACACACACATGAAGAAATGCTCCTGATCACTAGCCATTGAAGAAATGCAAGTCAAAACACCGAGAGACCATCTAACACCCACAACCATAGCCCAATTTAAATATAATAATTAAGAAACAACAAGTGCTGGAGAGGAGGTGGAGAGATTGGAACTCTCATATTCTAATGGTGGGCTTATAAATACATAGAACCACTGTGGAAAGTAATATGGCAATTCCTAAAACCCTGGCAATAGAAACCATATGACTCAGTAGTATCACTACTGGACATTTACCCCAAAGAAATAAGAAACGGGTCACAAACAGATGTATGATATCCCTTGTTCACAGTTCACAATAGCAAGAAGTTTGAAATAGATCAATTCTGTCAGTAGAAGAATGGATTTAAAAAACCTACAGTATATATACACAATGGAATATTATGAATCCCTAAAAAACAGTGATACAACCATGAAATGCCTCATGACATGGAGGAATCTGGAAAGCATTATGCTGAGTGAAGGAAGCCAATCACAAAAGGACAAACATTGTATGAGAACACTGCTGTAGGGATGACCAGGCTCAGGCTTTCAGACTTTCGGGCCATCCAGTCCACCGGCCAGTTTTGCGAGGCGGCTCAGTAGTGCACCATCCTCTCTGTGTGTGTATCTTGAAAGACATTTTGGCAGATGGGTCCTCACCTCAGCTAGGATGAGATTACTTAGAGAAGGAGAGGGGAGGATGACTGTTTAGTGGCTGCCAGGCAGAGTTGTGACAAGGTCTCCCCAGACCAGCAGACATTCCTAGCAGAGGAATGATGGATACTGATGGAAAATCAAGTCAGGATGGAAAAAACAAATGCATGTTTGTTGGTAGAAGGAGGAGGACCAACTTCATAGCAGAAGGGAACGGTTAAGACTTTGAAGGATCATACGGGGAGAAGTAGACCTAGCAATATGCCCCTAATAAGCAAAATTTTACTGAGTTTCTATATACCCCTTGAGGACCCAGGCCATATGCCATAGAATATTGGGACATTGAAGCCTGGATCTTCAAGGTGCCCAACACATTCCAAAGTCCATACAAGAAGGATGCGATATGGAAATTCCACTGGGGGAACTAGGCTCTATCTCAAAAACACTTGTAACCTGAAGACTTAAGACAGAAACTACATGGTGTGTGAAGAAGCAGAAGAAATCTATATCAAGAGTATTGAACTGTGGGTATGCAGACAAACATTTTTTACTGCCTCAATGCGCTACTTGCTGTATTAAGATATATATTATTCTGGCAGGCCGGTGTCTGACATTTCAGTGAATATTATTGTAATTTTTTCCTGACAACTAGCTCCCATTGTTTGTGTATTTTCTAGTCACATAAAAATTTATTCTGTACAAATCAATAATCTATGTATAGAAATTTATAGTTAGCCTACACTTGTTCAATCTTCCTTTCTCAATCGTTTTTTTAAAACTTACTATGGGCTAAATCATTGACATTCTAAACCAGGGGTCCTCAAACTTTTTTAACAGGGGGCCAGTTCACTGTCCCTCAGACCCGTTGGAGGGCTAGACTATAGTTTTTTTAAAAAATATATGAACAAATTCCTATGCACACTGCACATATCTTATTTTGAAGTAAAAACATTAATGGGGCAAAAACACCCGGCGGGCCAGATAAATGTCCTCAGCATGCCTCATGTGGGCCACGGGCCATAGTTTGAGGACCCCTGCTCTCAACAGAAGTTTCTTTTAACCAGAAAGATGGTTGATAAGATTCTGTACCATAAAATAACAAAGATGTCCCTAAGAGGCCAATATTCAAAGACGAATCAGGCCAATAGAAAACAGAAATTCAGGCAAGAATTTTGGGCCCACATTTAATCATAGCTCCAATTTAAGAACAATCACTTCTTTCAACTAGGCCCTACTTGATACCTTTAGGAAGAAAACATGGAAGATATGAGTACTATAACAATGTGTGGTGAAGAAATAGATGTTGCCTAACTGTCAGACAGAATAGTAATGGGTCTTAAAGGCTTGTTTTAAAGAAGCAGCCATCCAACTCAGATGTCAATTAAGCTCACATGGAGAAGCACCCCAATATCTGTGACCTAAGATTGAAAACTATATACCGGTAATCCAAAATCAAAGGAGGGAATAGTATCAGAGCTTAAATTGTGATAAGAAGGCTATGAATGATGGTAGATTCCCAAAGTATATTTTCAGGATCTATACAGAGAATAAACCTCTGGTAATTTCCCTCTAACCATAATTGAGGGATGGGAATAACCTGGTGATCAGACTGAGAATGTTGCAGAGATGATTACAGTAGACTACAATGATCAATCTGACTTGAAAGGTTCAAACCTTGTCATTTCATCTCCCTTTTGATACACTGTGCTTGATCTGGTTTTTAATCTTTTTTTTTCCATCTTGGAGTTTAATCTCTTGTATTTTGTCATTGTTGGTAGCTTTCTTGGTGCTCGGTGACATATTTTTCTATGTTTTTAAGTATATGAAACCCAAGTTGAGTAAATCTATAGAGACAATAACTAGAATAAGGGATCCGGGTTGGGGGTGTTGGGGAATTGTGTATTGCAGGAGAGGTGGAGAAGTAATGGGAAGTTGATATCAAGCAGTATATTAAGAAGGAAGAAAATGTTTTGAAACTGAATGTGGTAGTGATTCTACAACACTTCTTGGTATGATTGAACTATGCAATGGTAGGATATCTGAAGTAGGTCCTAATAAAATGATTTGAAAGAAAAAAAATAGTATAAGAAAGGTTGCAACATATGTCTATGGAAGAGTGAGGTAGGAATGTACATTTAAAAAAATTCAGTCACTTGGAATGAAAATCATTAACAAGTTAGTACAAATATAACTGTTATGCCCATCTGCTGTGGAAATCTCTATAAGTGCCGTGGATATTTTATAGACAATAAAAATCCATTGTATCAAATAGAGAAGGGGCTCATTCCATTAGAGTATAAACTTTTAAAACCTCATGTCTATATTTTCCTCAATGATCATTTAATTTTACAGTACTATTGTTGAAAAATTATGTCTAGCACACAGCAAATTCTACTCTCTGCCTTTAGAAATTCTCCAGAATATCTTTCAAAGATTGATAAATTATTCATTTCTTGAAGTTGTGCATCAGAGCCTTGCAGTCCATAAATAGTATAATAAATTATGCAGGGTGTATCTTACAGACAAGGAGTTTGTAAAGAGATCCTGCCTGTGTTATATCCCTCTTGCAGAAAATGTGGTTTCGTTTATTGATATATTTTGATGTCCTTCCAGGTGATTATAAACTTTACATAATCTAGCCATTTCATTTGCATTTGAATAAGCAGGTTTTAGATTGAACCAAATTTAAGTACATTTTTTACAAACATCATCCAGCAGAATTTAATCTCCATTTTGGACACACCAGTATATTGAAACTCTATTTTCTTTGTATCCTTTTCTGATCAAGTTCAGGACTTCACCACATATTTATATTTGTTGGCAGAAATGTACCTTTAGCTCTTCCCTTTTGTCATGTAAATTTAAATCTTTTTCTCATACGAAATATGAGACTATTTCTGTTCATTGGTTTAACTACAACTAGATCCTGATTCCTTCAGCGCAGTTTGAGAAAACTGGGCACTCCGAAGTATACCTCACCCTCTATTTCTGTCCCCAAGTCAAAAATCCTCTTGTTCAATTAGATGTCCTCTGATATTTCACTAAGTTAATTTTTATGACTCCAAAATTTAAAAAGTATCAGCTGCAGAGGTTTCAACCAGCCACTGTAGACAAGATGCACAGTGACATAGGAAAAGCAACCGATCCTCACAATGATCTATATGATGGAAATAATTCTACAGGTCTCCGTTTGGCACAGGTTTGAAGCAGAAACTTTAAAATCTGCTGTAAAAAACACAAAAACAAAATAAACTAGTTTTCACTTTATATCTCTGTTTAGCTCCTATATTTTAGTCAATGAAAGATATACTTTTCAGCCATCCAGAAAGTTAAACATCCTACTATGTATCAGATTCCACTAAAGCAGAGAATTCACATACCTTAAATCTCAACTACCTCAATCCTAAGTAACTACCAGCAAAAGATAGATATAAATGTACATTTATCAAAGTACATGTAAAATATTTTTTGCAGTGGCATTATTGATAATCCCCTACAACTAGCAATAACTCCATGTTTATCCTCATTCTAATGTATAGATGAATTATGGCTGGTTCGTGCATGAATGAAACCATGTCTTTGTATAATATGGATTCATGTCACAGCATAGATTTTAGAAGTCAGACAATATATATACTGTATGATTCATAATTAATATAGAGAGAGTTCAACTATTAATTTAATATTTCAGAGGTCAGAAAGTGATGTGTCTGAATATTACAGTACTGGGGGGAGAAGAAGAGAAGCCTTTGCGGAATCTTTTTTCTAGTTCTTTCTCAGAACAGATCACATGGAAGCATTTTTCACTGTAAAAATTCAACAAGCCTTTTTTCTGTATGTATGTCAACCTTCAATGACCATTTTCAAATGAAACTTTTTAGAAGTACAAAAGCAACCCAAAATGTTAAATAAAAGAATTTATTTCTTATCATCATCAGCTCAATTGCAATTCAGAACCCCAAACTCAAAGAATTATCAGAAAGATGAATTTTCATCTTTTACATTAGGAGTGAAAAACTACCCTAAAGCATTAATTTTTACCTAAGGTTCCGCTTCTTTCATCTAGAACACATTCAAGTTCTGATTCAGTTGTGTGTGTTCCTACAATGGTTCTTAACGGACATCAGAGGCTGGTGCAGATCATAATTTGAAAATGGATCAAGATCATTAGGGAAAACTTTCTAATTTGTCTTTTACATACTCTGACCAGCATGCTATCAAAGATCACACAAGACCATCATGCTCTCAAAGATCAAACAAGAAGAAAGCTAAGTAAGAGATTAGAATCCTAATCTTGTCTCTGCACACGACTATACTTCCTTTACTGACGGTCACTTTATTTTGTTGATGGAATATGTTCCGTTATGAAGGCACAGTGTAGTGAGGAATTTTCCATTGCGATCTTTTGCAGATATCACTGTCAGCAATGTTATAATCTCATACTTAATTGGAGCTATTCACACCCATCAATAGCTGACAAAATTAAATATTGTCATAAGTGAAAGTCCTAAATGCATAGTCATAGTTTTATCAGCTTTGCTAGATGCACTTTTTAATCCTTTGGAATAGTTTAGAAGTAGCAATTGAATTATTGCCCCCATAGAAATCTGATTCTTTAATCTTAGTTGCAGTGTCTATTATCCACTCACACAAGGAATTCAATTTAGGGGTGCTCAAGAAAGCAACATCTAGTTTCAAGTAATAATTGACTCTTTTGATGTTATGCTCTGATTTACATAAAAATGAATATCAGCATTTATGGAGTAGCACTTGGCATTTTGAACACATTTTACAATCATTGACCAATTTGCTAAATATGTAAAGAATTAGTCTTCCTTCACCACCCTAAATGCACATACACACATGTACATACACACACATATATATATAGATAGAGAGAGAGATGCATATATATTATACTGAATGAAAATGACCTGGAAAAAATGTGTGATAAGATACTTA
>NW_022111377.1:4930147-4942655 GCF_000313985.2 Echinops telfairi
TACTTCAGTAAAGATGTGCAGTCTCAGAAACTGTAGGTATCAGTCTACTCTGTCCTATATGGTGGCTATGAATTAGAATCCATTTAATAATAGGTAGTAGGTTAAACTCGTCTATATGCTTAAATCCCAAACCTACCATTGTAATCACTGTGGGGACAAATGAACACTTTCATAAAAACGTTAGTACAGCATACATTGGTCCATCAAAGTAGATGTACTGAATCTTAGCAGGCAAAACATATTCAACTCTCCCAGTGGTTCTCAACCTGTGTGCCACGATCCATTTGGGGGCTTCACACAACCCTTTCATAGGGGTCACCTGATTCATAACAATAGCAAAATGACAGTGATGAAGTAGCAACGAAAATAATTTTATGGTTGAGGAGTCACAACAACACGAGGAACTGTATGAAAGGGTCACGGCATCCCTTTCTCTACCTCCAATACAGGGCATAGGACTGGTTAGTGTTTCATTCTGTTGTACATCGAGCACTATGAGCAGGAACTGACTCACCTGCACTTAACAACAACACTACAAGGTCAATTTGTATTGATAGTGCCTGGTGGAAAAAATAGGAAAATGATTAAGTATTTAGGATACTGTACTTTCAAAATTGCATTTGATACATTTTAGAGATTACACAGAATAATTGGCTGTATTTTGAAGATGCATTAAAAATTTCAAGCAAATTTAGTCCTCTAACATTGGCATTCTAACATTACCATTACATTCTGACCCTGAGACTTGGTCACAAAGTGATTCAGTTGGGATTAGTGAAGTCTTATTATTTCAAAAAGTAAAAACAAGGGTGGACACGCCTCGTTAACCACAAACTTGAAGATACACACATAGCAAATTGGAAAGAAAGCTGAACTCTTACAATTTTTATTCACATTGTTCTTTAAACGCAGAAGTTGCTAGCGAGCTACAAGGAGAAATTTCCATCTTACATCCCACTTTCCAAACAAGGTGTATGATGTGTATTGGAACAGCTTTTGATTTATAAAGGCGACGGGTTGAAATTTTAAAACAAAGTGCAAAATGCAGTGTGCACAGAAATGAAAATAAATGGACATTTTGTTTTGTGAACAAAAAATACAGAATGAAAGATTAAGCCATTTTACTCACATTAATTAAATACTACCATAATCCACTTCTGTCAAGTCAATTCTGATTCAAGTACCTTGGTGGTAGGAGTAGAATCGACCCACAGCACTTCCAAGGTTGCAATATTTAGAAGCCAATGTCCATGGCTTTCTCCTACAGAGCAGCTGGTGGATTCCAACCACCAACCTTCCAGTTAACAGCCAAATGCTTAATCACTGCAATAATGGAGTTATTTAATTAAATATTAGGGGGCTCCTATCAGTTTAAATCATTTAATAATTGGATTTGCATTTTCCTTAGCTTGGGGAACATAAGTGCTCCATCTCGATAAGAAAGTTCTTTAGGTCAAACACCTATGCACACCGAAAGACTTCCTCAAGGTGGTAACAAGGGAGCCTACAGACTAGGAAAACGTATTTAGCAATGACATATCAGACAAAGGGCTTATTTCTAAAATCTACAGAATCCTACACGCTTACAACAAGAAAAAAATGAATAGCCTACTGAGGAGATGGGCAAAAGACTTGAATGGACAATTCACAAAGGAGGAAATCCGAATGGGCAGTAAACGCATGAGAGGATGTTCCATACCACCTAACACCCACAAAGATAACCCAGTTAAAAAAAACCCCACAAAGCAGTAAGTGTTGGAGGGGGTGCATTGAGGTAGGAAATCTCATTCACTGATGGTGATCTTGTCGATACATACAGTCGTTGTGGAAAGGCATTTGATGATACCTAAATCAGATGGAATTTGAGTTACTATATGAGCCAGCAATCCCACTACTGGGCACATAAGCAGAAGAAAAAAGAAACAGACCAATACTTGTCACTGCACAGGTCACAATTGCAAAAAATCAGAAAGAGCCTACATTTCCATGAATAGATGAATGGATTAAAAAATGGTGGTATATACGAGGGGGTCCACAAGAAAAACACAACAATCCAGAATTGCCCTGGGCTGACTGGAGCTTTCAGAGTACGCATGTTTCCCATTCAGCGAGCATCCAGCAACTTACTCTGAATTTGTGCACACAGCGCCATACCCTGGAAAGGTTTTCTCTGGTCACTGAATTTTTTCATAAAAGCAGTTCCACTCAAAAAAAAATTTTTTTTAAAAAGCACTTTCAATCAAACCTCGTTTTCTTTGTGTGATGGCTGCTTTAAGAGAACAGTGTGTGCCGGGGAAATTTGATTTCCTGCTAGGGAAAAATGCCGTGCCAGGTGTTGTGATATTGAACACCACTAACAAGGACAGCACTTGCAATAAACTCAAGTGCGTGAGAGGTTTTCTCATTTCAATAAAGGTGAAATATCAGTTGAAGACAAACATCATTCTGGACGTCCCTCAATTTCCCGAATAGATGAAAATGTTGACTTGTAGTGCATTTGGAGTTTGTTCCACCAGGTCAGACTGTTAATCAAGCTTTCTATTTAGAAGTTCTGAAAAGATTGCGTAATGGTGTGCAACAAAAAGGGCCTGATTTGTGGCAGATGGGGGACTGGTTTTGCCACCATGACAATGCATCTGCACATACAGCCATCTCAGGTGTCAATTTTGTAAAAAAACAGTGTGCCTCTCTTGCCCCATGCACTTGACTCACCTGACCTTGCGACTTCTTTTTGTTTCTCCAAATGAAGAGGGACATGAAAGGACAGCAATTTGATGACATAGAAGAGGCGAAGAAAAAAACATGAGGGAAGTGTTGTCAGCCATCTGAACAGATGAGTTTGAAAGTGTTTCCAAGAATGGAATAGCAGATATGACAAATGCATTAAGTGTAATAAGAAGAGTTTGAAGGTGATAAAGTTGTTCTGTTAAAAAAACTTAAATACAGAGCTTTGAAAAAATGAAATACTATGCATCCCTAAAAATTAGTGGCAAAACAATGAATCAGCTCATCTCGTGGAAAGAGTTGGAGGATATTTTGCTGAGTGAATTTAGCCAACCACAAAAGGACAAGTACATGAGTCCACTGAGGTAAGTTCAAACAGCAGAACGGGCATGAGGGAAATGCACGTAGCACACAATTCTTGGGCTGATTGCCAGATATGATAACAAGAGCCAGGCCAAATCCAAAGATTTATACATCATCAGCAACAGATGCAGATAGTACCTGTGAATAAAGGCATCTTCTCCATCCAACCCCCCACCTCATATGCCTTTAAGTCCACAGAAGGGTCTGGGGAGAAAAACTAAGGCCATGGAGGGTCAGGGCACTAACCAACCGAAGGAATGGTTATTGTCTGCGTCTCCACAGCAAAGGGAGAGCTGGAGTGACCTCATTCCAGCATGCCAGTCCACGAGGGCAATGTTCCCGAGCAGAGCAGCCCCTTCTCAAAGATGCCCGCGGGGCCAGCCTTAGCCTGCGACGTGATGGCCTCTTCCTAGATGACAGCTCTGCAGACGACAGCCCGGAAGATACAGTCCGGAGGAAATGACCCGTCTGACTCGCCCACATGGGGGCAAACCAAGAGGGTCGTGCAACAGACCAGCAATGAAAGCAAAGCTACAGCATGCCCGAGGAACCCTGAGTGTGGACTTCTGACTCAGGGGGCAGCACTTGGCACCCAACTAGAACTGCTCAGGGGTACTCACCAGGAGGCTACACTGAAAGTCTAAAATGTAAATGGCGGGGGAGGGAAGAGATATCGTATATTCAAAAAGCACACATCCAAGTTGAAATAAAGGGGGCTGGATATAGCGGAGATCCAAAGTCCACCTGCAAGACAATTAGACAATCCCTCTTAGTAGGGCCTCATAGAACGAAGGGTAAATCTAGGTTGTGGGGTGGCACTGAAGAACCACATAACTACTCTCTAGTTCTTTAAGATTTCCTCCCCTTGCTATTGTGGTTCGTATATAATATGCTGCAGTGGTCATGTTAGACTTGTGTGAGTTCATTGGCTCATTTAAGAACACTCGGTACATGGTTGTCAAGATAGCTGATCTCTCAGACACTGAAAGTAATAAAGGTTCCCTGAGAGTCTGGAAAGTGAGGGGAGTGGGGATGAGGGGAGCTGATAGCATTGATTATTGTAGAGCCCCACCCACGCGATGAGATGGAACAACAGAACTGTATGGGTAGGGAAGGGATATATTGGAATTAGTAACATATGGCAATAGCAATATCATTTGACAAGAAAAAAAGATTTAAAAAGCATTTGAAGAGAGCCCTAAGTTTTATATAAATTAAAATCAAATACATATTGTGATACAAGTAAAATGTATGACACAATAAAAAATGCTATTTCTATTGTAAGTAAAGGAAAAAAGGAAGTTCTTTAGAATGCCAGACCCAAGAAGTACTTCTTGCTAAATAATTTCTGAATTTGGTTAAGTTTGGGAGACTATAAATTTGAAATAGAAATTTGTATATTGAGTATAGAAATCTAAATAATCCCACTAATTATTCCCCTTATCCTTAAAACATAACAGGCAGTTTCATTGCTACCTACTGTTATGTAACACATTGTCTTCAAACCTAACGGCATAAAACAGCAATCTTGACAGCCAGAATGGAAAACCAGGCAGATTTTCTGTATTTAATGCAATGATAAAAGTGTAAATTGTGTTTAAAATAACTTTTTATATGCTCTATGAGCTGAGAAAAGACATACAAATTAAGAAGAGTTTTTTGAAGAAAAATGTCTGAACCTCCGGTAGAATGAGCAGAAATTGCTAAGGTTAATCCCATTCCACCCTCCAGTTTAGTCACTATGAGTCCATCACTGGTCAAACCCAAGCCAATTGATAAAAACCTGTAGCTCTGGTGTTGAAGAGAACTGGCTTCATTTGGAGCAGACTGCATATATTGTCATAAATAGGACTGACTTTAGTGGCAAATGATGGAAGAAACGCGGTCTCAGTAAGTCTAAAGTCAACATTTGGTTGCTGAGAGTATCAGATGTATAGATTAGTAACAATGAACATTAACCGCTAAACCTGGATACAAGCAACATACAAAAAGCCTGGAAAATTTCCCACATGTGTGTGGTGAGGTGGAGGTCTGCAAACATGCATAGCCATGCCTGCATACTTCAGGAAGACCGGAGCGCATCTTAGGATCTCCACAAAGTAAGGGGGGAAAGGAGATAATAAAGATTAAATTAGAAAGCAATGAAATAAAAAGAAAAATTGAAGAAAATGGATAGAAACCAAACTTGGGTTTGTTAGTGTTTGTTTGAAAGAACAACAGAATTGACACACATTTAGCTAAATTGAACAACAAATAAATGAAAGAATGAAAGTAAAATAAGAGCAATGAAGAGAGAAAGAAGATAAAAATAACTAAGAAAGAGAAAAATACCATAATTGAATTTGCATAAATTAAAATGCTATGAAAAAAAGTTGGGGAACAAATTTGGTGATTTAGCTAAAATGTGTAAATTTCTAGAAATATATAAATGACAAAATGTCCTTCAAGAATAAATAAAAATTCTAAATTTATCTAAAAGAAATAAAACATTTAATTCATAATTAAAACTCTCCACAAATACCCAGGTTGCTTCATAATTAAATTTTACAAAACCAAAGGAAAAAAATCCATGCTTCAGAAAATTTCTTCAGAAAAAATATGAAGAATAATGTGCCAACTTTTACTAGAAGGTAAGTGAACCCTGATACCAAAGGCAGATAAATACTATGAAAGCAAAGAATATTAGAGAAAAATAACCTTCATGAATATAGATATTAAATGTATATTAGTAAACTGACAACAGCAACAAAGATATAACACTATATTTGTGACCAAATGGAATTAATCCAAGAAGAAAAGGCTGATTTAGTGTCCAAAACCAGTTAGCCTGTGCTTATGAAATGAAGAGGATAAAAAAGACAAAATTCACATGATTAGATAAACAGACACAAAAAAATCACTTGAGAAATTCTAATCCAATTCATAAATATATATATATATTCTCAAAAATATTAAGATTGAAAGGAATGTTTTCAATCTCATAAGCAGAATCTATAACAAAAATCATCATATCTAGTGATGAAAACTTGATGTCTTATGCCTATGATTCAGAACAAAACAAGAATATAAGTTATCTTCACATCTATTTCACACTGGACTGCAATTTATCTAATACAATAAAATTAGAAAGAAGGAGAAGAAGAGGAGGGAGAAATGAAATAAGAGAGACAGACAAACACAGAAAGATACAGAGGAAGAGCAAATGAAAATGTTGAAGGAAACTAAAATGAAAGAAGAGAAATAAAGCTCTCCTATTCACAAATACTTCTAAAATATCTAGCAAATAAATAACTAGTACAGCTACTAAATAAGTTAAGCAAGGGCCCATAATACAATATGAATGTACAACTAATTAGATGTTTATATACTAATAAAGAACACTACAAAAATAAATGTAAGAATTTTAAAATGACTGAAGTTGGAAGATATACCTGTTTATTCCAAAAATTAATATAAACCTACTGAAATAAAGAAAATGTGGCACTTGCTTATGATTACACATACAAAAGAAACCATGAAATTGAGAATCCAGAAATCAATCCTTATATTTATGTTAACTGGTTTTCAATAAAAGTGCCAAGGCAATTCAATGTGGAAAGGACAATCATTTAAGGTAATATTGAGACAAATGAATCCTACATGTGAAAATATGAATTTAGATGCTAACTTCCAATGACATGCAAAAGTTAATTCAAAATGATTCATAGACTACAATATAAGTGGTAAAACTGTAAACTTTTGAAATATAACACAGAAGGCAATCTTTAAAACTTTGGTTTGGGAAACAAATTCTTAGATACGTCACTGAAGACATGACACACAAAATATCAATAAATCCAACACTATAACAGTTATTTATCTTGCATTTTAAATGATCTTTAAAAATAAGACAACATTCTGTTATCTGTGATAAAGAAGTCTTGTGGCAAGGACTCAAGTGATCCAGTTTTAAAAATGGGATAAAAATTTAAGCAGGTACTTCAATGAAGAAAAGATCCACATGGAAAATAAGCAAAAACATACTCAATATTAAAATCACAACAAATGCTACCTTACACACACTAGAATGGCTGTAATAAACACACACATACACAACTCTAGGAACTGATAACACTGAAACCAGAGCACCAGTGCATTGCTCATAGATGTTTTAAAATGTAAAATGTACCACCATTCTGGAAGTTTCAGTTTTGCAGTTTCCTAAAGCATTAAATACAGAGTTGCAGATGGCAAAGGGGAAATTGGAATTATCACTTAGTGGATAAAAAGATTTTGTTTGGAGTGTTGGAATAATCTTGGAAATAGATGAGGATGATGGATACATAACTGAATTATACACTTAAAGATGGTCAAGCTGGCAAATAATATGTTTTCAATTTTACAAGTAAAGGATTTTTTTAAAGTATGCTAAGTGAAAAAAAATATACACAAAAGACTACACATTATTTCATTGATATAAAACTGTTCAGAAAACATAAATGGATGAAGACAAAGTACATTTCTTATTGTCTCCTGGGTCTGCCATACTGTGAAGGCTCAATCCGGCGAGATGGTCAAGGTGGACTCTGGTCCCCTGCTGAGAGATGAGGTTCACTGTTGACTGCAAGCTCCTCTGGATCAGTCACTTATTCACACCTTTATACTCACCTAATCATAAAACATCTTTGATGATTAAAATAATAATTATATATCTTGGCTTAAGTTTGCGTTATTCTTGCTTTCCACCACACTTCAGAACAGTTACATTGCTAAACTCTTGCCATGTCACTAGGTAACCTCTCCTTATAGCTTAATGTTGAACAAGTATTTCATGAAAAGAGGGGAAAAAAGATGTAATTATGTGATACGATGAGGAAATATTTCCAGAAACTAAAACTCAGAATGCCATCACTTTTGATGGAAATACAGGCACACAAACAAAAAACGATGTTGATGCTTTTTCTAAACCAAGCCAATGACTTATTTATTGCAAGTGACATTTTCAACAGCATCAATGGCACTTATACATCTGGAGCTCACTAGATTGAATCTATAGGAATCAAACGGACTACAGTTAAGGGAAGAGACAATGGTGTTGCTCTATAGCACCAGTCAAAACAAGGCCAGGGGCTGGCTGTGAAACAGATCAATTGCTCAGACATAAGTCTAGACCAAAGGTGAAGGAAATTCAAACAGGTTCACAAGAGCCAAAACACAACCTGTAATATTCTACTTTAATTTAGAGATGAGCTCAAGAATAGCATTGACACTTTGAAAAATAATGACAAAAGACCAGATGTGATGCAATCAAAAACAGGACATATGAAAAATAAATAAATAAATAAATAAACCCAGGACATATGAAGAAAATGAAAGACTGACTGCCATCAAGTGGATTCTGCCTCGTTGTAACACTGTGGGAAAGGGCAGAACAGCCTCTGTGGGTTTTCTGAGACTGTGATTTTTTTGACAGGAGTTGAAAGCTTTATCTTTCTTCCAAGGAGTGGCTGGTGGTTTCGAACTGCTTGCAGTTAGCAAACCAATACATAGCCCACTATGTTACCTGGACTCCTTCGAAGAAAGCAAAAGTCCCTTAAAAAGATCAGAAAGAGCAAAGTAGATTTCGGAAGAGATTCTAAAACCTCCTCTTAAATGTAGAGAAGCTAAAGTAAACAGAAGAAATGATGGAGTAAGAACGGAACATAAAATTTCAGACTGAACATGAAATCCAAAGGACCCCTCAGTGAGACGAAGTAAAATGTTACAGTGAAATATGAAACATCTGGAGTTAGTCCATTAAAAGGGAAGAACACACTAGCATTTATAAGCTCTAAAACCGGAAGATAAATTCAAGTTTTGAGTTGTAACATTGAAGGATTCTGTGGGTAAAACATTGAATAATGCATAGAGTACTAAAAGAAGATGAATGGAATATAGAGTCGCTTTATCAAAAAGAATTCGTTAAAGCCCAAGCATTGCAACAGACAGAATATGTCTAAGAATGGATGGTACTGAGGGAGAAAGTCCAAGAGGCATTAAAGACACTGGCGATAAAATAAGCTTCAGGAATTGATGGAACGACAAATGAAAAATATTTCAACAAGCCGATACAGAACAGGAAGCACTCATTAGTCTTTGCCAAGAAATTTTCAAGAAAATTACTTGGCCCACACACTGTAAGAGATTCATATTTGTGCCCATTCCAAAGAAAGGTAGCCCAATAGAATGAGGAAATGATCAAAGAATATTATTATTATCACCTAAAAGTAAAATTCCTCAGAAGGTAATTCCAAAATGACTGCAGATGTACACTTGACAAGAAGCGGCCCGATTCAGAAGAGGTCTCAGAATGAGGGATAGATTGTTGTTGCCAGAGGAGTCTTGGCTGAAGGTGGGGAGTACTAGAAAGATGTTACTTGAATTTTATTGAATATACAGAAGCATGGGACTGCGTGGATCATAACAAATGGTAGAAAACTTTGCAAAAATTGGGAATTCCAAAACAATTCACTATAATCACATGGATCCTGTGTAGTTCAAGAGGCAACTATTCAAACAGTAAAAGGAGATCTTGCATGATTTAAAATCAAGAAAGGTGTGCTTCGAGGTTGTATCCTTTCACAATACTGATTTAATCTGTATACTGAGAAAATAATAAAAAAACATCTGACTGAAGAAGAAAGTGGCACCAGGTATTTAGAAAGGACCATTAACTACCTAAAATATGCAAATAACTCAACTTTCCTTGTTGAAAGTGCAGAGGATTTGGAGCACTTATTGATGAAGATTAAAGAATACAGCCTGTGATATGGATTGCAACTCAAGAGAAAGAAAGAAAAAGGCCAATAAATAACATCATGATAAACGCAGAAAAGATTGCAGTTGCCCAAGATTTCTTTTACCTGCATCCATAAGCAATACTAATGGAAGCATCAACAAAACTCAAATGGTGCCTTGCACTCGAGGCAACTCGCCTACACAAAACCTTTAGTTACCCAAGTGTTAAAGCAGAAAAATACCACTCTGAAAACTAAGGTTCACTTGACCCAAGTGCTGGAATTTTCAATTGCCTCATATGCGTTTTATACACTCCTTGTCACCAAGGAGGTGGCTCTTTTCCAGCCATAGTTTGAGTGTCTTCCAATCTGAGGGACTTATTTTCTGACAATATATCTGAAAGTGTTCTGCAACTATTGATAAGGTTTTCTGTGGCGAATCCCTCAGAAGTGAACAGCCTATTCTTGAGTCTAGCAGCTCTGCTGACATGTGTTCACCATGAGTGATCTTCCTGGTGTTTGAAACACTGGTGATGTAGCTTCCAGGACCACAGCAACAAACAACCACAGTACAATTCAGGGACAGAAAAGGCAGTGGAAGATCTTGGATAGGGCAGGGAAACACGCAGAATAAACTTCAGAACTAGAAAAATCAATGTAAAAAAATAAAGGTTTGCCAAATAGAGACTGATAGAACCCCCAAGGTTATGGTCTTTACTCCTTCTGAATTTACTTCTATAACTCAGTTTCGAGCTAAACAATAGACACGTTTCTGAGGTTGAAAATAAGAGGAGGAAGGTAAAATGTCTTCAAAGGATCAACATAAACTCAAAGGCAAAGTTTAGAAGAGCGGAAAGACTAGGAAAGGGACAGTAACAGGAAGCACAAGGCGGAAGTCAGGTGAGTGATGCTGCATCATGGGATTGCAATCAATGGCATGAAACAAAACGTGGGTGAATTGTTGAATAGAATGAAAACGGATCTGCTCTGTAAACCTTCACCCAATTAACCCAATTAACACTAAAAAGTTAAATTAAGTGTTGGGTGTGTTTTCTTTTTAAAGGTAAGTCCATATCTCGCTTGTTAATTGTAATATAATTTTACTAATGTTTTTTAAAAATCAACAGTTGTTACCATAGGTTTAAATAAGAACTGTTTCCAGAGCTTATCTAGATTTTTTTGTGGGGTAGAGGGGTGGATTCTACGTAGTTAAAAGTTCCCTGTGATCCACAAACTCAATACTATTACTATCAGGCCAAAAAACGCCATCTAAAATCACTTCCAAATATTAATAAACATATACTTCATCATCATATGCCAATACATATTGTCCATTTAACTTACTAACACATTGGAATTTTCCAATAAGTGACCTTACCAACTGCACGTCAGACAAAGTTCCTAAATGTGTGGTCGGTACTAGAAACATGACAGTGACAGTGAAATGCAATGGCATCCCCTTTCTATTCAGAATATTCAAACTTTACGGAATCGGCACAAAGGCTCCTGGTAGGTCTGATTACAGGAAATCATGGGGGCATGGGACACGTGATAATGGACGCCACCAGTAATCTTTCTGAGATGATTAAAACTCCTAAATTAAGGATGATCACGTCTAAGGTTCACAGTCCGTATTTTCTAAATCTAGGGAAATCTCTTTAAACAACAAGAGGTTGAGAATGACACTGTTCCTTGGATTTATTAAGTGAAAAGGAAAAAGTAAGTGGATTTATTGTTGAAAGTTCCAAATGAAAATTAGATGAATCAGAGTGACTTGAGAGAAGCATTAATTACATTTCTCTACTCATTTGAGAGATGGGTGCTGTCTTCTAAACATCGTCTAACAACAAAACAAAAAACAACAACAACAACCCACATGTTGTTTCGGATAACAGTGTTCATATGAGTATAAATTCAGCACCAAACAGAAAGATCGAGTCCTTAAAATGTGCATTAGTGAGGCTATTATCCCATCAGATAATAATCTGATGGGAATTATTTCACAGTCAGACTTGTTTTACTTAACTTTCACCTTTTAGAGAGTTGGGTCTCTTTGCAGCTTCCCTCCCACCGCCCCCGAAAAGCTTCTACCTCATCACCTTTCTTTAAGAAGAAACCAAACAGAAAAAACGAGAGCAGGTTTATAAAACCAAGGATATTTTAAGACAGCGGTACTTGGCTTTTCCTAAGTGAGAATTTCCTGTTGAGAGAGTTGACAAAATGGGTTTGAGACAGGTTTCCTGTAATTAATTTTGTGTGTGTGAATTTAATACTGATGCAAAGGTGTTGCTCATTTGACAACCCCAAGGTTTCATGTCTAACCATCCAACGGGAAAGGAAGAACACGACTTCCCAGAATTCCTCATTAATTAGCTTCCATCTTCACTCTGTGATGCTCACCCATTCATCTAAAACTGTTCGTTGTTATCAATTGAATGATTCCCAGGATGCAATCAATACCTAAGAAGAATATAACTCATTTTGCATTTCTTGTTGAGCAGCTAGATGACATGAAAGGTCCATACTTATAACTCCGGGCCGTGTCTGACTTCTTGTATACAACATGTAGCAGTATTTAGTGCCAAGAGCATTGAAACTGAAATAACACTGAACTGAATTCTTGTTCTACCTGATTGTGGATAAATTAAATAAGCTCACGACTATGC
>NW_022111377.1:4944546-4980760 GCF_000313985.2 Echinops telfairi
GCTTGCATTTCTGTTTTTTGACTTGGTTGTGATGGCTATTTTTCTTTCCCCTACAGCAAACTAATACCATTGGTTTGCCATTGAGCATCATTCGCTAGGGTTCATAGCTGATTTCAATAGTATTTGTCATTCAGTAAGATAGACAGATTTTTGAAATCATCTATTTTTCAAGAAATGTTAAGAATAGCCCTTAAAATGGCAACTTAATCTACATTTGTTCTGTAACCCGAAATATTGATGTACCATTATACTCTGTGCATTGGCTTCTCCATTCTGGCATCAAATTAAAAAAAATAAGTAAATAAATAGAATCATAATTCAATTTCACCTAAGGGAATACACACTCTGAAAATATCTGCTTCTCATCTTTATTTGTTTACCTAGTTAACAATGAGGGAAGACAGGTAAACAAATAAAAACAATACAAGGGATTTGTGGTAGATTATGGAGAAAGAATCTATTCAATTAATGTTTTGGGACTCCCAGGAGTTCGGAAAGAGAAGAGGTGCTTATCAGATAAGGGCTTTGAACAGAGGTGGGTTTTAGCTGTCTCTACAAAGACAAATTTCAGAGAGTTGGTGATGGGAAAACATTCTACAGGAAGAACATGACATTACCAGCAAAAAACACTGTAGTGAATTATGCATATTGGCAAATATCCAGAAGGGAATATAAAAATAGGAATATACCTGATGTGTTGGACTAGTGAAATAATAATGTTTTAAAGTTCTTCATTTTTCCTTTGTTGTTAAATTTTCACAATAAGTAAGCAGAAAGAGATGTCTTTTTAAAATTTTCTTAAAGACTTTCTTCTGAAGAAATAAATGTGTGCATAGTATTTATCTTTTTTCCCCCCTAAACCCACTATTACAAGTCCTGTCTGATCGAGTTACTAGTGAGTGCCCATGTGGCCTAGCCACGTATCCTGCAAGGCCAGCCTCCTGAATCCAGTGGATATAGTTCTCAGGATTTTTCTGGAGGGCTCCCATAAGGTTTTACTGTAACAGGCTTTATAAGAATTTAACCACAAATTGTACAGGGGCTGCAAGTATATAATACGGTGCTCACAAAATGACCAAATCACATAATGTCCTATTTCACAGAACATATCATAAATATTTACTAACAAATATCAGTATGAGAAAACTTCAGGGAGTCAATAATTATTAACAATGAATATGCAAAGTTGTTTGAACCCACCTATTTCATAGTGTTTCCTTTTGTGCTTGTTTTTCTTACAAGACTTCACACATAAAACTTTTTATTTTCGAGTCAAACATTGCTTTGTAAACTACAACACTCGTGTTTATTGGTTAGCTTTTGCTAACTACTTTAATACAGTGTCATTTTTAAGATTTTGTTCTTCCACATTGATGGAGTCATTTTTATTATATAATTTATTAGAACACTCTTTCTAAACCTAGATCAAAAAGGTTTGAGCACCTATCAATGAATCGTGGAAAGAGGAACAAAAAAATAGTCATGGTCTGCGGTAGCAAGAAGGCTCTAGTTACTTTGTTTGCCTCCAGCTGATGGGACTTCTAGTTGTTGAAAGGCCAGGTTCACGGCATTGCTAGTCTGCAGGCTGATGGACACAAAGATCAGTAATTATTGACAACTTGACCAGATCAATGGCTGATCCCAATCTCCCTCAGTCTCCACTAGAAGAACTGCGATATGATGGGTCCTTTTGACCAAAATATATTCACATGGTCTACTCAAATATACTCCTGTTACAGGTTTCCCACCAAATAACTACGCTGATCAACTCTTTCCGATCTGAAACAATACTGAGAACTAACATGTCTCTGGTATTTGAAGTATGCAACTTGAAACTTAAACGATGCTAGCACTTGGCTCAAAATGCCCTCTCCCACATTCTTCACTCCAAAAGCAGGCTTCAAGTAGGAGGCAGAGGCAGACTGCTGTGTCATTATGTTGCACGTATGCATGGACTTGTTGCAGAATTCTTTGTAAAGTCTAGAGTTCAAGGTTATCTGCCCGTGATGCAGAGTAACTCTGACCTTGAACATTCCACCTCCCCCTCCCCTCCAATGTTTATCTTTCCAAATGTTTCACTCAAAGGAAACTCTGATCCAAAGAAAAGAAAGGAATTACTGACTTAACACATTTACAAACACGATTGTACTTCAATATTCTGCAGAAAAGCCTATGCATAATATGACAGTTGTTTGTGCCCAGGTTGTTTCTGACTCACAGTGACCCTAGGTGGCAGAGCAGAATTGCCCCGTAGGGAGCAGATGTACACAAATAGTTTGTCTTCTTCTGGGTTTTTTATGTATCTGAAATGTGGCACTCTGGTCTAGGATATCATTCTCTCTGGCACTTGCTTTCTTTGAAGGTCTTATGGTAGCTGTGGTTTATTACAGAGATAAAAAAGTTCCCCTTTCTTAGATGTGCTATATCATTGGGGGTCACGCTGTTGCATTTTTGTTATCTTTTTTTTCTGGTTTTCAGTATATGAAACCCAGGATTGATGATCCTATAGAATAAGGCTTTCTGGGGGAGAAGGGGTGTTCAGTTGAGAGGGGGCAGTAAAAAGGAGCTGATGTCAAGAAGGTCAAGAAGGTAGAGAATGTTTTGAAACTGATTCTGGTAGCACTTGTACAATACTGCTTGATGTGATTGAGCTATAGAGTGATATGATATCTGTATTAACTCCCAATAAAACGGTTTTGAAAATAATAAAATGTTCCCTCTATCCTACTCCGTATCTCCTCTGCTAATAGTTAGCATCCACCTCCTTACAACAAATCCATTTGCGTTGTCTACAGACAGCACATTCTGTGAAACCAATGATTGACTTATGTTTTTCTTTGCAGAAAACAAACAGTTTAACCATAGCTGTTACTCTACGGGGGAACGTGTAGTACAACAAACATCAATGATTTTGTATCAAGTCCTGAGTCTGTCATCTGAATCTCCTTTAACCAGGTAGAGTGAGCAACACAAGTTTAGGGTGCTTCTCTTTCTTGTTTTTGAGCCTTTGGGGTTCAAATTCCTAGGAGAGTTCTACAGAATAGCTTTCTTCCTGAAAATTCACAAACTAGAGAGAAAGTTC
This sequence comes from Echinops telfairi, assembly GCF_000313985.2. Classification (NCBI taxonomy): domain Eukaryota; kingdom Metazoa; phylum Chordata; class Mammalia; order Afrosoricida; family Tenrecidae; genus Echinops; species Echinops telfairi. The sequence goes on from NW_022111377.1 coordinate 4,947,629, forward strand.
AACTCTAAGTTAGCCATCCATCTTAAGTTTTTCTTACTACCCTGGATGGAAATGTAAAGGCACCTTCATTATTAGTTTGGGGAAAGAGGATTCAATCCAGCCAATGTGAAGAGGCTAGTGTTCTGGAAAATGAACCCAGGAAACGTTTCTCACCATCGTGAGCTGAGCTAACCTGATATGCTGTGGGAAAGGACAGCATATTACTCTGGGTAAATGAGAAGCACACAGAAAATAAAATTGTTAGGTTTTGCTTGGAATTGAAAATTGTTGAAGGTTGAAGGCTTTAATGTAGGGAGTTTATCAATAGCAGCAGAATCAGTGGTTTTATCAAACCAGCAGTAAGGCTTGCACACAAAAAAGTACTTCCTGCTGATGAAATTATATAGCTGGAGATCTGGGTCCTGATTTTATACTCAGGAAGCCCTTAAAAACGTGTTTGCTGCTGTCCTGCTGAAGGAATGAATAGATTAGACATGAACCACTAAAAAATTTTAAGTATCCCCCAAATATAGCATACTAATAGAACAGGGAATCCTTTTATTTCATGATTCAGGACTTCATTTTATAGGAAAGGCACTTACACTTGCTTTAGGTGGAGTAGAAAATGAGCACCTTGAAAATGAGCACGCTGTGACTTAAAATTAAACTTGAATGACTTCCAGTAAGAAGAAAAGAGAATTAAAAAACACTACAAGTAAAACTCAAATAGGATTATGTTATTTCTGATGGGTATGCTTTTTTAATATAATACAGAATCATGCAGATGTTCATATTGTTAAACCATTCAAACTACCTTATAAATGTTGAAGTAGTTAAAAGAAACATCCCTTTCACTTAATTTTTTTTAAAAATTGTCTACTGTGAAAACATTTATTGAAGTTATCAAATATTTATTGAGCCAATAGTATATATTAAAATTATATAACATAGATAAACAATGAAATGGTCAGAGTTACTTTAAAGGAGGCAATAAATTCAATAAGTCTTTTCTTGTGGGTACTAGATATTTACTATATAGATAATTTTGAGAAATCTTGGAGTTGAAGCTATTTTCTATGGTTTAGTCAATAATAGAACTGTACCCTTGCCCTTAGGAATCTCAGAATATTCTAGGTGAGCCAGAGAAGTAAAACAAGAATAACAATATTGTGTGATACACATGTTAGAAATATGCCCAAAATATTAATGAAGCTCAGAGGAAATGCTCAGAAAATGAAAGTTATATTTATGTTTAAAGAACTTTCAAGAGGAAATGATTCCCAAAATGGATCTTCAAGATGCCACAACAGACAAGAGTATTCCAGGCAAAAGATCATCGCAGAGAACACAGCACTCAAAATCAAATAGAGGGCTGAGTGTCAGGTCTGATTGTACAAATAGAGTAATAAGAACTAGGAAAATGTGCAGGAACTAAAATGTTAAAGACGCTCTCTAAGTACATAACAACTTTATATTGCAATCAATCAGAAACTACAGAGGAGTTCAAGCATATTACACCTTTTGGCTAACAACAGGATTGAGGATGAATTGAAGGGGACGTTAACTAAGGTGACCAAATGTCCCACTTCGGGCAGGACAGTCCCAATTTTTGGTGTTTTTAAAAAGTCCCGATTTTAGGAAAGAACGCAAGACAAGCTAGGGAATGGTCTATTTGGTCCATATAGATCAAATTTTTAATCAAGAACTCCCACTCCCCACCCCCCCGTCAATGGTGTCCCGCTTTCAATCTGGTCACCTTAACTTGGACTGAAGCAAAGATACAGGCTAGTTAGAATGAGTCCGTGAGTGAGGAGATCCTCAAAAGCTTCTGATAACTTTCAATACTTTATTCCCATTGCTATATCGTACTTATAAAAAATCTTAGGAAAGGTATGAGCCGGAGTTCAACGTAACCACCTAAGAAGTGATTTGCTGGCTTGAGTAAATTGGTATGGACTGACGACACAAGCCAGCAACTCAGAGAATTGACTTCCCTTATGTGTCCACTTCATTTGGGGATGTACCAAAAAAAAGGATTACTAATCCCTAAGAACTAAAAACTGGAAGATATGTACTTCTTCATTGAAATACAGTGTTCATTTTGGCAAGATACACTTGAATATTATTCTTCTTTGCTAAGATCTCCCACAAATATCAAGTTATTTATTTCAAAAGCGTCTCTGATTATGTAATACTGTAAGCGTCATCCATCAAAGAACTGCTACATCTCTAATGGTGTGCTATATAGGATTGCTCACTTAAATTTAGAGTTCAGAGTCGAACAAATTGGGATCAAAATAGCAATTTTTCTAAAGATGTGATGTTTAACCTCGGGGAAATTATTTACATTCTTACATTACTTACAGGATCATTCTTCATGCATTTGTTTCTCCATCACTCAATGCCATTAACTGCTACAGCGGTTAATCGAGTCTGTGTAAGGATTCAGTGAGGCAGCCTACGTGAGCTCTTGGTGGCATCTCTCGCAATTTTTTAAATGTTCCTCAGTAAGGAACCTGCCTAACATCATCGAGTCCCCATCGGAAAGTTTGTATGTAAGAGAAATATTGGAAAAGTCTTCCTGAAGACTAGCTTCACATATTTTGCTTGAAGAGATGACCTTACTGTAGAAAAGGAAGCAATCAAATCCTTAAAAATATGAAGACACTAATTCATTTGATTCATGAAGTATACAAGCATCACTTTTAACTTTTAATTAAAGAATATAAATTCCTCCTTTAATGCCTCTTATACAAGCTCAGAGAAACGTTTGAGATCCATCTAAGAAAACAAGAGAAAAGCAAAGCGAAGCTAGAAATGATTCTCCAGTTTGCAAGTGGAGAGCCCTGATATATTTCTCTTACAAAATACAAACCTGGACTGAATTATTTTGTGCCAACATATACATCAGATGATATTTTAAATCATAGTTCTTAAAAAATAAGGTATACTAACTACCAGTTACTAATTAGGTTAATACAAAATAGCTTTCCTTTGTGTTTTTGCTATTTAAATGTGAGGAATGTTTTCAAACATATGCAGCTATGCAGAGTATTTGTTTCTTTGGTTATGACAATTCTTAGAAGGATTAAAGAATAACTCTAACAAATATAAACGTCTTTATACCAAATGAAATTGTAGCTTAGAAACTGACATCTTTTTCATTTTCTTGATTTTTTTCTTCTAAAAGATATTTATTGTTCTACATATCACATGTAGAACTTAGTTTTTACAGCCACACTGTGCAAAATAAATTGAGTAATCTCAAATATAAATGTCAACTGATTTAACAAAATTCCTGAAGTTAAAGAACTGTTGCCCTACATGAAATTTAATGTGATAGGAGATGGCATCTGAAATGTAAATCCCATCTAATTCACAGTAAAAAATGTTATTTAAAAAATACAGTTGGGTTGCATTTTAATATATGTCTAAAGCAGTATTCTGTGGAAGCAAGTGTATTTGCATAGAATCATAGAATTACAATCATTTACAATACCTTTGGAAGCACCTACACCAAACTAGTGCAATCCTACTTCATTTTTATATGCCGGATCTCAAGGTGATTTTCATACAGGGTTTGTTATTCTTCCTTCACACACACACAAATTGAAACCTAGACAGAAAAATTAGCTGATTACTTTCCCTTTATTGTACATTTCATCAAAATTTCCCAGAGAACACAAGAATTTTAACTCTTTTTTTGACCAGTGAGCAATAACATAGCTCTTTTCTGTATTTGCAATCCTTAGAGAATCAAGCCAATAAGATTTTTTTCACAGGCAGACATTCAGAAGGATACTGAAATTACCACTCTCCCCTTTGTCACCCTCGTCATCAATTTCCCGTACTATCATATGGCATCTCTATTACATACTGAGGTCGACTCGTGTCAAATCTATTTGCTTAGTGTTTAAAGTGTGTTGTCTTGAAAGTAAAAAGTCAGTTGAGCAAAGTTTTCGGAAATCTCTGCTACGAGAGTTAGGCGGTGTAGTAGGAACCAGGCCAAGTGGTGGTTGTCGAACCATAAATGGGCCTGGGATATTTTTCAAGCCCAGATACCTGGGAAATAGGCTGCTTCAGTTGCTCAGAATGATTGACATTTCAAGGGTAGATAAAGGTTTATAAACAGCTTTTCCATTTTCAACATGTGGGAACCAACCCATCATTGACTAACTGTTAGCCAAGAAATGAAATTGAATACTACTGCTATATTTAGCCCCTTTCTAAATGTGCTTTATAACATAGTCGATATGTTCATTAAAACACAGGCTGTGTAAAAGTCGTTTCATTCATAAGTTTCAACACATGGGCTTTGAACTGATTAAGTTTAGAATATTACAAATATGTATATATTTGTCTTCATTAACTAAAAATTCAGTTAGACAGAAGTTAATGACTTCATCTTAAAATTTCAAAATCAAGCCAATTCCACAAGAAGGTAAGAGATGCAATTTTTCCAATATCAGCCATTATAATCAATGCTTTATAGAAACTGTCGACTACATGATAGTTGTGAACCGAGAAGGAATGAACAACCAATCCAGGATGCTGTTTGTTGTTGCTGCCACTGTCTCTTCTTCGTGCACCGGTGTTTCTGTTCATTTCTTTGTGTTCGATGGAGTGTTATCATGTGGCATAAAGCGAATAGTTGCAAAGATCACTAATTCTCTTCTTGCTGAGAGCAGATTATGAGTTATTTTTACTCAGGTATGAGGAGTTCTGAATATGTTAGACCAGGCTCCTCAACAAATAAGCAGATAAAAAATATCTACTTTCGGTCCCGTGGACCTTTTGGTGACGGCATACAAATGGAAAAGGGAAAACACCACTCTTATTCATAAAATATGAGTCATTATGTTGCCCTGCGACTTAGACTTTCTTGTGAAATAGAAATGCTACTGCCTCCTATATTCCATTGTCCCTTTTAGAGCTCTGATTTAATGTTCAAAAAAGTACAAATGCATAATAATTTTTTTTTAAATTCCTATGCAATGACTTCCTTCCTCAAAGCACCCTCACCCCCTGTGGAAACAGCTGATCACAAAGCGATCTGGTGACCCGGATGGGAACTGATGATGTCACTGTCACCTCAAGCACCAGAGCAAGTTCAATTCCATTCAATGGCTTGGTAGCTTTGGAGGTTAGCCAGTGGAGCCAGAAGAACATTAAATTTGATTGCTAGAGATAAGCAAAGAAGGAACATCTTTGCAAACATTCTGATTTGAAAACATTTATTTACATACAAACAGCCTTGCAGAGCTGTGGATTCTAATTATATGCTTAATCTATTTCATCTCATTGATATAAGAAAATGAGCACTACATGTGCCTTTTAGTTTCTAAAGTCAAACCAAACTTTGCCCCTTTTATGTGATTCATTTATTATTTTGTGAAGCCTAAATTCTAATTTTTAATGCAGAAATTCTATTATCTTATAATTCCATGTTTTTTTCCAAATCATTGTATTATGGCATAATCAAGACATCATGCCATTCAATACTTCAGTCATGTCAAGCAGTGTTGTACAATCACTATCACAATCACTTTCAAAGCATTTCCTTCCTTCTTGTACTCCTTGATATTGGCTCCCCATTATCCCCTTCCTCCCTTGTCACACCTCCTCACCGCCTCACAACCGTTATTCTAGCTATCGTCTCTATAAATTCACCCAACCTGGGTTTCATGTACTGAGAACAGGGAAATATACGCACTAGAGGGTCAAGAATGCTACCCACAATAAAATAATGCTGCAGCGATAAACCCAATCTGGAACACGAATCACACACACATACACACAAAGAAAATATTAAAAACCAGATCAAGCTCAAATTGTATCCAAAGAAAGATCAATTGACAAGGTTTTCACCATTCGAGTCAGATTTATTATTTTAATCTACTACAATTGTCTGTCCAACACGCTCTGTCTGCTAACCTGGTTATTCTCACCCCTTACTTCTGGCCGGAGGGGAGTTGCCATAGGTGTATTCCCTGATCCATCTAATGTATTTTGGGCTCCTACTGTCATCCAAAGCCATCTGCAAACCAGTATTTCACAGTTGAAGCTCTCCTTCTATTCCTTCCTATGAGTTTGGATTATATCTTTTCCATTCAAATCTAACTCTTGGATTTAGCAATGAACAAAATTATATCTAGTTCAAACTCTGGTCAAACAAAAAGCACTAAATTCATTTTAATAACAAAACAAAGCAACACATTTGAATACATTTTTGACAAACAGAGCAATGTTTAATTTAGAAATGTGGTAAAATACTGAATCACCGACGTGTGAAATAGAAAAGTTCAGCGGACATCAATGTTTACAGTATTATGTGTCATATTTTAACTAATATATCTAACATCATGTAAATGTAGTTTGCTGAGAGGTAAAATAAATCCTGAGAGTTGTATATTTGCCTACTAGTTTTATTATGTTTTATCAACCCTGTTCTACTAGCAATGCAAGAGTAAATAGCAAGATGTAGGCAGGTTAGAAAATTGAGTACCATTTTTATTCTTGCCCATAACATAATTTCATTTGGACTTATACAACCTTATTTCAGTTCTGAAATTGTGAGACTGTACCAGCTTGTAAAGCTAACTTAAGAGGCTTTGGCCTTATGGTGGTGTGACAATCTGAAACACATTATACAACTAAAGTAATTGTCAAATAGGACAATATAGGCTTAAAAAAATTACCAACATAGAACTATAAGATAAAAAATCATTTCCAGTTGGTTGACATTAAATATGAATTATACTCATGCCTCTATTTTCCACCATCCATAACCATGAGAAAGAAGAGAATGAGAAATATTGTCATCCGAATATGAACTGGTAAACAGTGAGCACTTGCTATTAGCATTGCGCTAATTGCTATCAGCCTATCTCGTCCCAGAATCGTGACAGTAACCCTACAAAATAGGCATGAATGAAGAAACGGAGTCTTAGAAAAATAGCTTTCAAAAAACCTTTGCTGGTGACAATCAGGACATTGTTTAAGTGGCAGAACCTGACCCTGAACCCAAAGCTGCCTTACTGTTGGACCCAGTTTTATTCAAGAAACACAAAACAAAAAACACTGTGTACATTTTGATTGGGCATTACTTAATATAGAAACTCCTTCTCAGAAAACAAACCCTAACTATAGCTTTGAGAAAAGAGGTAATAAGAATTTTAAGTTGAAACCACAGTCTCTCTTGTTTTGCTTCAAACAAGTGGGTAAGGAGAAGCAGTCACAAGAAGTGTCTGCACTGGTCCCCACTCTGAGGAATGCCCACCCGATGAAATGAGCTGCTGCTGTCGGGAGAAACAACACAGCAATGTGTTGCTCACATTTTGCCGTATTAATGGGAGGATTTGCTAGCACGTAGCCACTCTGAAGTCTGTTAAAATCAGCAGGACACTTCATTTTGCATGGTTAATGTATAGATTCTGACAAATCAACTTTACTGAAGGCATATAAGTTCTCCCAGAACATTTTCTCTTTTATATTTATCCCCTGCATTCTCTGCATAGCTGTGGAATTGGAGCTTCTAAAAATCAGAACCTATGTAAACATTTGAAAGACACTGTTATTTGAGAATATGACCTTCTTTCTTTTAAACTATGAACGCACATTTGAACGTCCTGGGATTGATTGTTTCATGACTTATCATTCCTTTAGAGTAATTAAAACACAACTCTGGCTCTCTTCTTATTCCGGAGATGGTTTTAAGAGCAAACCGAGGTAAGGAAGTCAGTCTTTCAGGTTCATAAAGTTTCATCAAAGTGAATGTTCAATGTAGTTTATTGCCGGGTGATCAGAGCTCTTTTTTCATTTTATTTTTAACCTTTGTAGAATTTTAATAGTTGAAACATTCTCTTTAAGTGTTTTATTTTCCTAAATTGAGAATTTGGAAGTTTTCTAAAGAAAATAGTGCCCCAGGTAATCACCTTATGTAAGTATGTACATTGAAGGTGACAGTCACAAAATAGCAATACATTTAAACACTACTTTCCAAACAGTTTAGATTTTTAGCTAAATCCCAAAGGGCTGACTTAGGTAAAATCTAATGACTCTGGTAATTTAAGTTGTCATCGTCACTAAAATAAATGAACATAGAAACCTTCTTCCAATGTATATTTTATATAATTCTGTGAATTTCTATGTATGTCAGAAATTCTAAATGTTACCTTTTATAACAAACCACATCTGATTTATACTGAATTGTAGGTCCATTGTCTCTAAAACGGCTTTGCAAACATTTTATCTTTTGATAGTCATCACTTGTATTCCAATGGAAGGAGCGCTGGTGGCGTGGTGCTTAAGCATTAGGCTGCTAACTGCGAGGTGAGCAGTTCAAAACCACTGGCTGACGTGCAAGAGAAAGATAGGACCTTCTGGCCCCATCAAGAGTGACAGTCTCATAGACTCACAGGGGACACTTCTACCCGGTCCTGTAGAGTCGCTGTGAGTCAGAATCGACTTGATGCCAGAGAGTTTGGCTTTTCAGTTTTTTTCACTCCAGTGGGAATATGTATGCCTGCATTTACAAGTGAGAATATTAAGACTGCTCCATCAAGCAAAGAAAATATTTCACTAGATCTTAAGGGTGACTTTATTAATCAACTCAATACATTCTGCCTCTACCACTTTCATATTTAAAACCAGTAGATAATTCATCTTCCTCAGCCCCCACGTCATGCCACAAGAATCAGTCGAGATGAGCTACACAACCATATAGAATGTTTCTTTAAATAACAAAATAAAAATTTTAAATGAGAGGGAAGGCCCACAGCCTTAACCTCCCTCCCCACCCACAACTCCCTGATTCTGTAACCTTGGGATCTAAATAATGGCCTGAGTGGACAAAAAAAAGGAGGAAAAGTTAAACTGAGGTGGACTTGGAATCTTTAGTGACATACCAGTTCATTTCAAACATATGAAAAGAAATTCACTACTTTTAATATGCCAGGTAATTTCCCATACTAGAATTTTATCCTATATAGTTATGTGAAAACATGCTTAAAGAAAGACTGAAGGCATGGTTTTCTAATACTTTTTAAATAAGTTCCCAATATTAGGAAAGCAAAGAACTCTGATATCTTGTTGAATAAAAAATGCGATACAAATGAGGGAAATCGTTGTTAGGGTATAATTCTTAAACAGTTAGGCTCTCTCCGGTGGTGGCCTGACTCATTAATTTGAGACATAGAGAAACCATTTAAGAATTTCAGCGAGTATATATGGCTTTATTAGAAAACAAACCTGTACTGTAAACTTAATCCGAAAAGAATGTTGCTAATGTCAGGTGGTATTAAAATGATGACTGATCTCAACCTCAAAAAAAAAAAAAAAAAGGAAATAACCAGGTTTTTCAAACACCAACTTACAGTACATGGACATTTCCATAACATACTTGAAAAAGAATTCAAAATTATCCGTTTGTCAGTTAAAACAAATGGGAAAGGCAAATGGTAGAAAATTGTTTTTTGAATTGTTTTAAAAGCAATGTAATTAATCTTCAGGGACTGTTGACAAAATAGCTTCAAAACTGCATCAAATGAAGGCATGTTGTGTAGGCATTTAGGCAGGAATTTCCTGACTTTAGCCCCTAGATGACCTCATAGGTAAATGCTTACGGCAAACTAAGTGGAACTTAAATCTTACATGCTTCTAGTTCCGTTCTTATTTTATTTATCTATTTTTGTAATTTCAAGTTAATAAAAACCAGGTAGTTGATTGAGGGCCAATTGCAATACATTGAAATGTTACATCGACAGAATCTGACACTCATTTTAGCCTTTGTCTTTTTGTAAAAGGCTTGACTTAGGAAGACAGAGCCACAGTTACAAAGTAGTATATATGGATTTTATTTTTAATTCAAATGAAAGTTCCTAGTTGAGCATCATATCATAAAAGAATTCTTTAATAGTCATAGGTTGCAGAAGTATTTCAAATTTGAGAAAATGTTGACATGGTAAGTAGTCATTTTATTCACATTTTTTATGAGAATTATCATGTAATGTAATTCTTAACAATCAGCTGTATATCAGAGCATGCATAAGGAGAACACCAAGGCAATTGTTACTAGGTGTGCAGAAAAGGTAAGAGGTATCTTGCATGCAATAATGTGTATTGCATCTGGAAGTTTCTAAATTGCTTAGTAACATTCTCACACATTTGGGCTGAATGCATTGGCAATATTAGAATTAAACGCAAAAAGCTGACATCTATGTATTAATCTACAATGAAATGTTCATTGAAGTTCATACTTTAAAGAAGAGAAAATAAAATCTTTCAAGAACTCTTCTGAAAATATTTAAAAACTGTACCTGATCTTTGAAAAGTTATTTTCTTTAGAGCATATTATCTAGTTCTAGGTTTCCTTGAGCCTTATTTTAAGACCCGATTCAATGCATCTTACCAAAGATGAATTATTCCAAGGCTGAGGAGAGCCAGTTTCCACCATGTCAATCTGTAACATTCCTTTAGTCTTGTTCATTTGCATTTCAAAACTCTCATTCTCAAAGGTAAGGAAGCAGAGAAAAAGTAAACTTGTCTTGTTTATACCTTCCTGCTGCTTTCAATTTCAGTTGTATCTAGTCACAAATTTTTTTTTAATCATTTTTAGCATTCACATTTGTGCTTAAGGGCCTGAGACCACCCGTCCACACGTACCGGCATTCAGAAGGCGCAGAGCCAATCTTTAATACATGAACACAGACATCAGGATCAGGCCTGAAGTACTAAGCAGATGAAGTCTGAGATATCATTTGCCCCAGTTTCAGAGGAGGCCACAGCTTGTTTATAAATCATTTTCAGAGATCCTCGGCCATTTCCACCAGCTAAGGAGTAACGTCAGGCATGTCTCAATATTGCAGATTAACCCCGTGGCAAAAAGAAGAGTCTGATTCAAATCTGGGCTTCTGTCATGGCCAAGGGCACGTACCTCTCTACTATCACCTTGAGTTGGGTGCTCTATTTTTAATGAATTTATTAATTTTAAAGATGCTGCTGCACTAAACTTTCATTTTTTTTAAAGCAATGTCAAAGAAAAAAGATGAGATGAAACCCCTGTCTTATTTGCAACTTTCTCTGGTGTATAAAATCAAAGAGACAAAAGTTGTCTATGTTGTACTGGAATGTAAATAATGCTCTCTGGAATAGTACATTACAAATGACTCCCAGATATAGTGTCTCATGTAATTTTGTTCTGAACTGTACAGTAAGGTGGGATGTCTCTAACCCAAAGTTTGGAGACAAGAAAACAGATTCAGGTGTTTTATTCTCCTAGGGCCATAGGACAGAGGTCACCTCAAGCAAACGAGGTCTTTCGGTTGCAAGCTCTTTCATTCCCTTTCTATAATATTCCACCCACCTGGTTAATTCCATGAACTAAAGCCTATGTATAAATGAAATACCAGAATATGGAATATTGTATTTCCACTAATTTATTCGTTGTTACTCTATGAGTAATTCCCCTTTCTGTCTTTCATTGTCCTGAGAATCCCAGGTCTCTCATTTACGTTTACTATTCCTAATATTTCTCAGAAGAATAACATTAGATAACACCATGCGAAAATAAGACTCGGTCTGCTGCACAAGACCTAGTTAGAGTATTGAAGAGCAAGGATGTCACTTGAAGGACTAAATTGAACTTGACCCAAGCCGTGGTCTTTTCAATGGCCTCATATGCACGTGACAGTTGAACATTGAATAAAGAAAACCAAAGAGCAAAATAAAAGATCTATTTGAATTGTGAGGCTGGAGAACAATATTTATAGTACCAAATGCTAAATGCAGAAATAGACCTGTGTTGGAAGAAGTATGGTCAGAATGCTCCTTAGAAGAGGCAAGGATTGCGAGACTTTGTCTGGCATACTTTGAACATGTTGTCAGGAGAGACCGGTTTCTGGAGAAGGACATCCTGTTTGGTAAATAGCGGGCCAGCAAAGGAGAGGAAGGCCTTCCAGGAGATGGATTGCCACCATGGCTGCAACAATGGGCTCAAGAGAGGCACTATGGTGAGGATGGGCAGTGTTGAGATGTGTTATGCATAGGGTGGCTATGGGTAGGAACCGACTCGATGGCACCTAACAACAACAACATTTTTCAGAATGTGTTTGTCTGAAGTTTCACTTCTCCAACAGCAGTGTTTAAAAACTGAATAGCAGGTGAGGTAGTTAGTTACTGTGCCAACCCGGCCGATAAACACACGTGGGGTTCATTGAAGGACGGAGAGATAAATGGCTTGGTGAGCCTCACCTTTCTAGTTCTCAGGTCTCTTGCGTTGTGATGGTCGGACCAGGGTGCAGCTGTCTTAGCCAGTTCCCTGCTTCAGCTGGCAAGGCTCACTTCCTGCAAGACATCTCCAAGGAGAAGCCTCATGGACCTACCCTGATGCAGCCCTGGAGCAGCTGTGTGGAGACCCCTGCCAGCGCTGAGATGCTTACACGCTCACTGATGCAGCTTTCCTCCTGTAGTTGGTATCATAGTGTGTGTTTTGTGAGATGGAGGAGGATTTTGCAGATCGGTGTTGGACATATGGGTTAATGTTGGACTTGTGGGCTTGGGCAGCACTGGGTTGGGATGTTTTCTTGATGTGCACTTAACCTTTATATAAAACTCTCTCTTATATATGAGTTTCTGTGGATTTGTTTATCACAAATCTGTACCCAGATTAACACTGCATGGCACCCTACAGCTTCCTATAAAGTACTTGAGGAACCATGGTGGGCTGGCAGGGCGAGTCTTCAATCAGAAAGCCTTTGGATGAGTTTTCTACATCTTGACGTTTTGATGTATAAGATCATTTTTTTCAATTGCTCAAAAGAAAGACGGAAAAGAAGAAGGAAGGCAGGGTGGGGGGAAAAGAGGAGAGATTAAAAATATGATCATGGACCATAAAGGTATTAGTGACGGTAAGAAATTTGACTTTGGAATCAGAAGCTGTTAGTTCTAAGGCCTTCAAAAAAATGAAAGTTATTGAGTCAGAGAAGAATATGCAAGATATTCTTAATACTGGACTCCTGCCTGCACAGTGCAATTGTGGTCATTTATCTGACGTTTTATGATGACAGGTGCGGGTCAGTCACTTGGCATCCACATATGTTCTGTGAAATAAGATATTATGTATTTGGACATTGTGCAAATACCATATTAAAGAGAGTGTGTATGTCTGTCTATGTTCAGTACACATATCTCAAACTAACCCCTCTCCCATTGCTCTCACAAAGCCAAACATAACTCACGCCATCGAGTTGATTCCTGCTCACAACAACCCCATAAGGAAAGTGAAGAACTGCCCCTTGTGGATTTCCCAGTAACTCTTGAGAGGACTACAATGCCTTTATCTTTCTGAAACAGAGTGGCCGGTGGTTTCAAACCACTCACCTTGCAACTAGGAGCCCAATCACCACCTTGCTCTGACTCTGCTTCATTGCCTGGAACCTCAGTATACTGTACTCACTGCCACTGAGTCAATACTGACTCATAGTGACCTCTTGTGAGTTTCTGAGACTGCTACTGTTTATGAGAATCTTTCTTCTGTGAAGCTGCTGGTGTTTACGAACTGCTGAGCAGGCCGATCAGAGCCCAACGCATAACCACTAAACCACCAGGGCGCAGGGTTGGCAAATCTACACCTGCCAAATTCACTGCCTCTGGGTGCTCAAATCTCCTCGTACATCCTCCCCCAGTCTGGTCAGTTTCTGAGGTCCCCTGAATGGAGCTGAGTGCCCTTGACTCAGTGCCTCCCTACAGGCACCAACCCATGGGGTGGCCAGGCCGTTTGCAAAGGAACCTTCAAGATAGAACTTGCTAAGTGACCATTCGTTCCTAGCAGAAAAAGATTCGGAGCATGGAGAAACATATGTGGGAAGGAAGAGATTTTGGTCAGGCTTGACATTTACAAGTAGAAGTTCTCACATTTCTATTGGATAAAACTCTCTTGCATAGAAAAGATTATTTAGATATGTACTGGAAGAAGTAAATTTGGTGGGCAACAAATTTCTATGGTATATAAAGTGAATTAAAATGATCAGTTTTCTAATGTCAACCAATTTCACCAATCTTTTCATGATGAATTAACCCATTTCCTAATTTCAACCAATTTCACCAATCTTTTCATGATGAATTAACCCACCACGATGTATTATATTTTAAATACTAACCTTGATTTGGCTTGCTCATAATTTTTATAGGATATTTGCATAATTTTTAGCACTAAGATTGGTTAAAACTTCTCTCAGCTCAATAATATATTACAACAGTCAATTTTGTTTTTTCACACATTGGCTATTATCACCCTGGACTTTCATCTCTCTATGTTGGACTGGTACCATTTGTCATAAAATTTAAAGAAGTATATCTATCTATATATATATACACACACACACATAAACAGACACACATTTTTAGTGTAGGCTAGCTGGCAATAATTTTTTTATTGACCTTGTTTCATCTTTTTTGAAGAATATAGTATCGTTCTGTGCTTATAATTCTAAGTGTAGAATAAAAACTAGCTGATATTTTATTCATCACTTTACAGTATTTTATGCAAATAACATGTATGTTATACTTTTATGCCAATTAACTCTCCCTCACAAAGTATATTCATAAGCTTAGAAAAAAATCCAGTATACTGCACATACAAAAACACCTCCTGTAGGAAGAAGGCAGTGGCAAAAAGGTATAATGCATGCTATTTGAATGAAAGTTTGGAAATTACTCATTCCCTTTTCCTCTAGCCTTAGTTACCTAATTTGAGATGTCAGTTGCCAGTATATTTTGTTTCTCCTTTGATGGTGAATGAATAATGAAGAATCTGAATTAAATCCCTATGTTTTTACTCTGCAATCAACTCTGATATGAACTGTCCATACCATTCATCTTTCTAGAATCCCAGCCACTCAAAGGTAGGTCAGATCTCTATGGTCAAAAATATCCTCCTTCAGCAAAAGGGTTTACTTGTTGACTGCCTAGGAGCAATTTTCTAACTCGGGTCATCAGGAGCTATGCCAAATTTTACAAGTTAAAAGGATACACTGGGTTCCCAACCTTATATGGCCTACTGCCTCCATTTCAGAAAAAATAAAATATTATTCAGCATCCCCGGACAATTAAACACTTTGGCTAGTAATCCAGGGTAGCTGCTTTCCAGACCCTCTGGATTGTTCAATGCCCTCCAGCGGGTGATATCACCTATTTTGGAAAACACTGCCTTTGGCTGTCAATTAGGCAGATACCAGGCACAAATTTGGGAGCCAAACACCACATTAACCTGTGTTCTACTGGCCACTCATTGTTCTTTTGCATCCAAGAGTTTCCCTGTGACGTTGATTAGAAATGTCCAGTATGTTTTATTTTAATGTTCTAATTGTGCCTTACTAATATTTAAAATCACAATCCACTTTTTGCATCGTCACCTTGCGCCCTGAAACGTTGATGAATTTCCTTATTAGTTCTAGTAGCTTTTTGTGGACTAAACACAAGCTTGAGATTCCAAATTGAATGTGCTTTTTTTCTCTTTCTCTCTCTTTTTCCTGATAGCAAAACAGTTGATAAATGAGGAACAGATATATCTATGTCTAAATAGATGTATAGATCTCTAGAGAGAGAGAGAGATTTAGGCAGAGAGATACTGGCTTCGAGAATGAGCTGAAAAACATCCATCCTTTATTATCTAAGAAGTATTGTATGATTGATATAATTTTATTCTTAACTGTTCCATATAATAGGGTAATGATATAACTGAAGCCTAAGTATTCTTTGTAGCAAAGGTTTAAGTAATACTTTTTATTCATTTAGTTGACAAAAACCAGTTGTCCCGTCCCATTGAGTTGGTTCAGACTCTAAGAGTCTGTACAGCATATGTGCAACAGATGTACATACGTTTGAACATATGGACAACAGAACAAAACACTGCCCACATGTACACCACAGTCACAATCGTTCTTATGTCTGAGTCTAGTGTTACAGCCACTGTGTCCGTCCGTCTTACCCTGGGCCGTCCATTTTTTTCGCTGCCTCTCTATTCTACTAAGTGTAATGTCCTTCTCCAGGGACTGGTCTCTCTTGAAAATATGTTCAAAATATATGAGACAAAGCTTCCCATCCTTGACTCTAGGGAGCATTCTGGCTGTATTTCTTCTAAGATAGAATGGTTTGTATTTTTGAGTCCTTAATACTTTCAATATTCTTCACTAGCACTATAATTCAAATGCATATATTCTTCTTCAATCTCCTGTAATCAATGCCCAACTTTCCCATGCATGTGAGGCAATTCAAAATACCAAGGCTTGGGCCAGACCCACACTTTCAGCAAGCAAGTTGTGTCATCGACATATCATAGGTCATTAAGTTGCCTTCTTCCAGCACACTAGCCTGTCCCGACTCGATCGCTGAGGACAAAGTGGGTGCATAAGCAAATGTGGTGAAGAAAGCAGATAGTGCCTGGCTATCAAACAATACAGTGTCTGGGGTCTTAGAGACTTGAAGATAAAGAGGCGACCATCTAGCTAAGAAACAACAAAGCCCACATGGACGAAGCACACCAGCCTACCCCCACATGAGCGCTGAAGACAAAGCAGGTGCATAGGCAAATGAGGTGAACAAAGATGGTGGTGCCCACCTGTCAAACTATATAGAATCTGGGGTTCTATAGACTGGAAGATAAACAAGGGGCCATCTAACTGAGAAACAACAAAGGCCACATGGAAGAAGTACACCAGCCTGTGATATCACAAGGCGTGGAAGGGATCAGGTATCAGGCATCAAAGACACCCCCCCCAAAAAAAAATCATAGCATTGTGAATGAGGGGGAGTGTGGAGTGGGGACCCAGGGCCCATCCATGGGAAACTGGACATCCCCTTGCAGAAGGGCTGCGGGGAGGAGACATGCCAGTCAGGGTGCAGTGTTGCAACGATGAAATATACAATTTTCCTCTAGTTCTTGAATGCTTCCTTCCCCCACCCTGACCCCAATTAGCATGATCCCAATTCTACCGTACATATCCGGCTGGACTGGAGGATGTACACTGGCACAGATAGGAACTGGAAATACAGGGAATCCAGGACAGATGAACCCCTCCGGACAAGTGCTGTGAGTGGCAATATCAGGAGGGTGGAGAGATGGTGAGGGAGAAAGAAGGAACAGATTACAAGGATCTACATATAACCTCCTCCCTTGGGGACAGATAGCAGAGAAGTGCGTGAGGGAGACGTAGGACAGTGTAAGATATGACAAAATAATAATAATTTATAAATTATCAATGTTCAGGAGGGAGAGGGCGTGGGGAGGGAGGCCTGATGCCAGGGGCTTAAGTGGAGAGCAAATATTTTGAGAATGATGAGGACAGTGAATGTCCAGATGTGCTTTACACAAGTGATATGTGTATGGGTTGTGATAAGTGTTGTACGAGCCCCTAATAAAATGATTTAAAAAAAAGAAGAAGCCTTCTTCCAATCCCAATATCACATCCTTCTTCAAACCATCCAGCTACTCTGATGATTCACTCCGCACACAGGTTGAACTAGTATGGTGAGAGGTGACAACTCAGATGCATACCTTTCCTGATTTTCAATCCTGCGGGATGCCTTTGTTTTATTTCCACGACACCCTCTTGACCCTCGTACAATTTCCACACGAGCACAGTGAAGTACTCTTGAATTCCCATTGATCTCAAGCTCTCCAAAGTTTGTTATCCACATCATCCATGAGTTCACATAGTTACTAAAACACAAGGAAACATCTTTCTGGTACTCTTTGTCTTCAGTCGAGACCCATCTGACATCAGCCATGCCATCCCTTGCTCCATGTCCTCTTCTGAATCTAGCCCAATACCTGGCAGCTCCCTGTCGATTTACTGCTGCAACCATTGTTGCATTTGTTAGTAATGATAGTGCCCTATGATTTGTGTATTTTTAGGTCACCTTTCTTTAAAATAGGAATAAATTTGGGTCTCTTCCAGTCAGTTGGCGAAGTAGCTGTCTTCCAAATTTCCTGCCATTGATAAGTGGGTGCTTCTAGGACTTCATCAACTTGCTGAAACATTTTAAGTGGCATTCTGCCAATTCCTCTGACAAAAATCTATTCATTTCTGATGTCTTCTTCAGTTGGTTTTGGCAATTTCTATTCTCAGGGAATTTATTCACCTATACATTTAAGTGAATTATAACATTAGAATTTTATTTGAATAATATGACTCCTAATAGTCCCAAAAGTATCCTTTCAATGTCTATAGAATAAGATTTCTTATTCATTTGTGTTGGTAAATTGCATTTATTCCTTTATTCCTGATCACTAGTTAGAGATTTCTTTGGTTCATCAATATTTTCACAGCTACAAATTACATTTACATCAGTTTTCAATGTTGTTTTCTACTTTAGATCTACTCTCAATTTTCTTTTCTTCTACTATTTATTTTGAGTTTCTCCATTCTTCTTTTTTTCTTGAGGAGGAAGCTTAATTCATTGGTTTTAAAGTGACCAAAAAACCCCCAGGAGTTTCTAATCAGTTGTGTCTAGCATCGACAGAAAGCCATGGAAGGTTTATTAACTGTGGCCCTGGCTGAGGATGAAGCAAATCAAAAATACTAGAAGTTAGACTCTGCTCGAGAAATTTATAGCCCAACATTTGAACTACATAGGTTATCCCATGATTAAATTTTTTTTTCATAGTTCTAGAGAGAACTGGTGAAGTTTTAGAAGGCTGAATTCTTTTTGAAAAAGTGAGTGAAAAGAATATTATTTTAAAAAAGTGAAATGGAAAATCCCAGTATAACTTCCTCAAGCACAATCATACCCACTAATGAAAGCAATTGTTCACCTAAAAATTACATTTTCTCAGCTTTCATAAAGATTTCCAAAGGACAGATAATCTTGGCCTAATTTGGCAATATCAAAATTGACTCTTGGATTGTATCTACATGCATCATTCCTGAAAAAAGAAGGTAAGGGTTTATAGTTAGACCACCTTAAGCATCACAGTCTCATATAGTCTTGAATTATAAGAGTCTAATAATTCACCCTAGAGGTACTGCCCCAATGTCTTAAATGATTTTTATACCTATAAAACAAGGACCACTGATTTGAGATTACAGTTCATAATGAATGTTTTAGCAACGAAGATATTGAAAAATCACTTTAAAATAATCTGTTTATTTCTAATAAGGTCTATGAGAAAGAAGTAATCAAGGCATTTAATTTTTCCATCATCATTAGTAATATAACATGATCATAAAACATACTATGTGGGTATTCTAATTTCTCATATCAAATAGGTTGTTCTTTTAAATATACACCTCTAAAAGAAATCTCATAAACATAATGAAAATCAACTTTCATAATTGACAATCAAACATTGCACGTGCGACACAATACTAATGTCTAAATTGTATTATTGATTAGATGTGTATAATCTACATAAAACTTTACAATGCTTGTCAAATTTATATCTAGAGTAAAAATTTTCAAGCTCTTTCAAATTCCTTATAATTGGGTGCCTTTACTAGGTGTTCATAATATGCTTGACATTTGAACCTAATTTTTTTATATTAAATTTTATTATAAAAATATGACTAAATTCACAACCAAATTATTTCAATCTAATAAGTATGGGTCCTTCTTGTATTTATAATCTCATGTTTTCCTTATAGGCACAGAGAAAACATAAAAGTGGGGCATAAGTCTGAGAGATCCCGGCATTAAGCTTAACCTGGATGTGTTTAGCATTCAGATTTGGGGCACTTAACTGAAATATGAATATACTTTATATTGCAATATATCACTATGAATTTTGTGAACTAAGGTTCTATTGCAAGTATGATGAATTAAGAATGCTTTGAGTTGCTTTGAATTGTGGCTGAAACATCTTTGATTATATTTTTATATGAAACAAACAGAAAGAATATTCAGTAAGCTATTTTTCTTCAAGTGTCATCCAGAGAAAGTAACTTTTGTGAAACTCATGGAATCTCAGAGCATAAATTAGAACCTCAATATCAGTTAGCTAATCTATATACTACATTGGGTAGACCTGCTGCACAAGACCAGCCCTGTCTCACAGGTTATTTAATTATAAGAGTCTAATAATTCATCCTAGAGTTAGTGTCCCAATGACTTTCGTGAAGATTCTGTTCGACCTATGTATTTATCACTATAAAACAGACTGAGGACTGCGTTGCAGCTCAGTCCTGGTATGCTCTAGGACCTCATAGGCATGTGAAAGTGGGACCTTGACTAGGAAGACTGGAGAAAAAGCATTGCATTGGCACTACTGGGTTGGTGAAACATACTGAAAACACGAAGGAGTGCCGAAAGAACAAACAAGTCTATCATGGAAGAAACACAGCCAGGATGTGCCTTAGAGCCAAGATGGTAAGATTTCACATCATGTATTTTGGACATGTTGTCAGGAGAGACCAGCCCTTGGAGAAGGACATTGTGCTGGGTGAAGTAGAAGGGTAGTGAAAGCGAAGACACCCCACGAGATGGATTGACACAGTACCTGAAACAATGGGTTCCCACATCAGAATAATTGTGAGGATGGCACAGGTCCGAGTAGCAGTTGTACATAGGATGACCATGAGTCAGAGATAAACAACAACAATCGACTTATTGTCGATATGAGAAATGAGAAAACTTAAGCACAAAGAGATTGGAATTCTTGGTCAGGGCCATGCAGTTACTCATTAACAGAATTGAAAATTTAATATAATCTGTCTTAGAAGAAGACAGCCAGAACACTCCTTAGTGGTGAAGATGGGAAGATTTTGTCTCACGTACTTGGGACCTGTTATCAGAAGAGACCCGTTCTCTGAAAAGGTATCGTGCATGGCAAAGTGGAAAGGTAACCAAAAGAAAACTTTCAATGCTTAATTATATTCCTCAGATTGTGGATGTTTTATAAGAATTCTAGATTTTAGAGACTGTCGATTACCAGAAATGTTCCTATTTTAAATTTTTTATTTTGCTTTCTGTCTTACAGGCCATGAAAACTTTATACCATTGCCTGCTTCTGTCTTCTTTATAGGCGCTTTGAGAATGACCAAACCTAGATGAATGTCTTTCTCGTCATTTTTACTCTTAAATAGCTTATTTTATAAAGACACTAAGAGAAGAACAAAATGATAATACGTGTTTATTTATCAAATATTTTACCTTTAGGTAGTTATTATTTTCTTAGATATGAGTTTTTATTTTCATTTGACACTTCATATCTTTAGTCTGCATCACTTTTCTTCATCGTTTTTTCTGTGGTTGCAGTGTGCTCAGCTGAGCATAAAATGTTTTACCTTTCCAGAAACCATCTTCAATTTACTCTTATTTTAGGAGGCTATTTTTACTGAGGATACAATTCTTGGATGAGAACTTTTCTTTTCAGCATTTTCAAGATGAGATTTCCTTTATTTGAAGCCTCCGTCGTTTCGGCAAAGAAATCAGCCATCAATGTTATCATTGTTTTTCAGAGGCAATGTGTCTTTTTACTGACTGATTTAAATGTTTCCTTTCCTTGGTTTTCAATGATTGTATAAAATTAGCTTTGTTGTGTGTCTTTTTGGTTTCTTTGTCTTATTATGCTTCAGGTTTACTGGGCCTCTTTGAAATTATGTTATTTGTTTTTCTAATTTTGAGGAATTTGGGACTGTTATTTTGTTTTAAAATAATTATGCCTCATTCTCTTTCAACTTTCCTTGTAGCATGCAGGTGCTTGTATGTTACAGAACTTGAGATAGCCTACGAAAGTCTCACCAGTCATTCTGACAGCTCCCTTCCCGCTTCTCCACGCTTTCCTTTTTGTGTTATTCATGTTGGATAATGTCTACTGACTTGTCATAAAATTTTCTGTTCAAGTGTGTCTCATGTTTAACCCATACAATATATTTTTCAAACCAAATTCCATACTTTGCACTTTCAAAATTATGTTAATTCCTCTTCTGTTATTTACATTTATGTTGAAAGTCTCCAACTGTTTAGACATTACTATTTTGTCCTTGCATTATTTGAAGTGGTTTGTCTTCTGCATCTAAAACCTGGACTTTGGGGGAGTCTATTTTTATTGACTAAATGTTCTCTTGAAATGTATCATATTTTTCTATTTTAAAAGTTGTATAATCACTATATTATATATATTTAAAAATGAAGATTATATTTTATAAGATTTCTGAAATGCGGAGACCCTGAAGACTATCTAGATGTTTCCATATTTTGTTTGTTTTCTAACAGGCAATTATCTTTCTGCCTGATAATGATTTACTTATGAAAGTACATGTACATTATGTACAAGTAAATCTGTATTGTTTTATATGTTTGCCTCAGTGCTGAAACAACATCTTTAAACTTATGTCATGACCCTTCTAGGATTTCAGTGAGGATCTGAAGGGGTTGCCAACCCCTGATGACTTGTTATTAAATGCAGTTGAGCTGGTTCTAACTCATAGTGACTCTGTACAACAGAGTGAAACACTGCTCAACGTTGGCTTGGCTGAATTCAAAGTCCTAACTCAATTTCCCCTGTCACGGTAGATAAATGAAGGATCTGCTCAGTTATTACATTTTTCCAGTTGTTGTTCTCTGTTAGCACCTGGTCTCATCTGTATGCATGCACAATCCCAGGCAAATATCTGCTAAACATTGCAATTCATATTTTAGAGTTCCTCTCCTCTGTGTCTCCTTCATATTGATAAGTTCTCTGCGTTTTCAGAAACTATGAATAATTTGAACTCTGTTCCATTGATATCTCAGACAATGAGACTTCACTTCCTAGTTCAGCTTTCTATGTCACAGTTTAGGAGTGGGAAAGTACCCACACCAGAAAGGAGATGATATACATACAGTTAGAGCCCAATCTGGTGTTCTTCCTTTAGGATTGACTAATCTTCAGTTTCTGCCCTTGTTCAGATTCTTCTCAATGATTTCAAATGGTATTTTGTTAGTTGGTGGTGGTTCTAACACATAGCTACCTTAAAGATAAGGGGGTGGGAGCTGGCAAGAGCACCACTTTCTCAATTGTTGGTATGTTTGAGCCCATTGTTACAGTCACTGTGTCAGCCCAGCTCACTGAGGTCTTATGTGTTAGGAACTTGATGGCTAATCTTAAAACAAGCTCTTGCATCATTATCCTTTTGGGAGTTCTCTTGAATGAAAAATAAATAAACCTTAATGTCATTTAAGCCACAATACTTATGAGTCTTTCCCTATGAAGCCAAGCTTAATCCTGACTGACACAGTTAAGTCGGAATGCCGTCCCTGTGAAATGAAAGGGGAGGTTTGCGATGAATTTGAGATGAGAAGGAGAGAGAGTTCTGTGGTAAGACAAGTTTCTTCAACTGCCAGAAACCAACTAGCAGAAAAGAAAGGAAGCAGTTTTGTCAGCTTTTACAATGCAAGTTATTCATTTCCTTCAAATCAATTCTGAGTCATAATAACCACATAAAACAGAGTAGAACTGCTCTGGTGAGTTTCTGAGACAGCAGTTATTGACAGAAATAGAAAGCCTCATCTTTCTCTCTCAAAACTCCTGGTGGTATCCAACTGCTGACCTTGCAGTTGGCAGTACATCTCATAACCCTCTAGGTCAGCGGTTCTCAACCTGCGGGTCATGACCCCTTTGGGGGTCAAAAGAACTCTTCATAGGGGTCACCAAAGACCACCGGAAAACACATAAATATTTCCCAATATATAATTACATATTTTTTGTGATAAATCATTATGCTTTAATTGAATTTAATTATGTTCAATTTATAACAATGAAAATACATCCTGCAGATCAGATATTTACATTATGATTCATAACAGTAGCAAAAGTACGGTTATGAAGTAGCAACGAAAATAATTTGATGGCGTCACGACAACCTGAGGAACTGTATTAAAGGGTCGCAGCATTAGAAAGGTTGAAAACCACTGCTTTCGGCCATACCTGTTTTATCAAAAGTTTGTATTTTGTACATTCATCATTGTTTTCTAGTGATGCACAGTATTCCATTGTGTATGTGTATCAAAAAGTGTTATTTTTTTAATACTTTTATTGGAGGCTCTTACATCTCTTATCACAATCCACACATTCAACCAGTGTGTCAAGCACAGCTCTACATATGCCACGATTATAATTTTCTTTCCTCTTTTATAATCATTTTATTGGGGGCTCATACAACTCTTGTCACTATCCATATATACATGCATTGTGTCAAGCACATTTGTACATTTGTTGCCATCATCATTCTCAAAACATTCTCTTTCTTCTTGAAGCCTTGGTATCAGCTCCTAATTTTCCCACCTCATGAACCCTTGATAATTTATAAATTATTAATATTTTGTCATGTCTTCTCCCTTCACCCACTTTTCTGTTGTCCATCCCCAGGGAGGGGGTTATATGAAGATCCTTATGATCGGTTCCCCCTTTCTACCCCACCTTTCCTCCAAACACTGGTATCGCCACTCTCACCACTGGTCCTGAGGGGTTTATCTGTCCTGGATTCCCTGTTTCCCATTCCTATCTGTACCAGTGCATATCCTCTGGTCTAGCCGAATTTGTAAGGTAGAATTCAGATCATGATAGTGAAGGGGAGGAAGCTTTAAGAATTAGAGGAAAGTTGTATGCTTCATCGTTGCTACGCTGCATCCTGCATTGTTGCTACTCTGCACCTCCCTGCGACCCTTCTGTAAGGGGATGTCCAGTTGCCTACAGATGGGCTTTGGATCACCTGTGAGGGGAGGTCAGATACTTACAGACATCCTCCCTGAAGACAGTTAGTCACCAGACTACTATGGTAGGCCCCGCTCCCTGCTGTTAAGGACAATGGACAGGACTGCAGTCACCCATTTGGTTCCTGTAGGTAGAATTTACACCCTACTGATAATGGTTCCTGTGGAGATCCAGAGAACAGATCAAATTCACTCAGTGAATCTAGGATCCCCCCATCTTGTCACATGTAGATTGTCTTCCTCTCATTGCTGTATAACCTATAGTGCAACCCCTTCCTGTGATGTACGTCTTTACCTATAATTAGTGGGCTTGCACGCCCCTTAAGGTATATAGGCCTGGGTTAGCAATAGAGAGGGCTCCCTCACTCTCTTGGCTCCTCCCTTGACCTCTCGTAGGTTCACCCTCTCCTTTCTCCTTTCTCCAATAGGTTAGAAGGTTGGTAAGTATTAACTTGGGTGCAGAGGAAGATATTAATTCACAAGGGAGAAATAAAAAATAAAAGGAGTGAGGGTACAGTAAGCTATCAGAAAATGTGATAAGTAATTTAAATTGTTGAATGTAAAACTGATGATCAGAAATGGAAACCTCCATCTAATTTACAATAAACATTATATTTTTTAAAAGTTTGTTTTATGTAATTCAATTTTATGAACTCACTAAACAAACAACAACAACAACCAACTTAATTGCCATCATGTCAACTACAACTCACGGTGACCCTCTAGGACAGGGTCAACCGCCTCTGTGGGTTTCTGAGGCCGGAACTCTACAAGAGTAAAAACCTCCCTTCTCCTGATCTAAAATTTAGAAGATCAAAATTTAGAAAATTGAAAAGCTCTAAATTGGTACCTGCTTTTGCTAAGTGAAAGAAGTCTGGAGAGGATTTATGATTTAAAAAAGGATGAAGAGGGAAAGTAACGATCACCATTTGTTTACCCATGATCTTTTAAAGAGCCACCACTGAATTTTCAAGCAGTTAAAGTGATATCACCAGGCTCTTTCCCCAGAAATGCATTCAGCATATCAACATTAAGCCCTGTCAGCTGTGAACTATGCCTGTGAACATCTGTGCTTTATCTCAACTTATTTTATCTGTTAGCAATATGTGTCCCAATGTATTAGAAAAGTCCAAGAGCTTATAGGATATATGCTTACCATCCAACAGAAGCCAGGTAAGCATTTTTCAATGCCATGAATGTAATAAGGGCAATGCATGTGCATTGAAATTGTCCGTGTCCAGCTAGGTTGCTACCTATGGCGATGCTCATCATTACCACTACTCCCTCTCAGCCACACAACGAAGTCAATTTCTTCCTAGTTCTAGTAAGTGAAACCACAAGGTACATACATTTTTTCCTACTAATATAGGTTGTACATTTACTATATTGCGGGGGAAGGGGCTCATTTAGTATGGCTCTTCTAGCCAAATCTCTAACTCCCTCCAAACCACCTTTGCCTGAATGGGTCTGTAATTAAAAGTGGAGGAAGAAACTGATCCACCTATGAGGGATCACAAACAGGATTCCCTGGAGTGTCATCCTGCTGTGTATAAGATGAGCTCTTTGAGAAGGAGGAGTAAAGATCTCACTACCAGCAAGAGTCAGAAGGGGAGCAGGTCCTCGGGACCCAAGATTCCTGTTCATTGAACCTCCTGGAACCAAATGACAGCTACATTTGGATCAATATCAGAGGAGCAGCTACTACATCAGAGGAGCAGCAACAGGACCAAGGGCCAGATCATGGGACAGCGTGATGGACTTCCCAACCCCTGGAGCAGGTAAAGCTGAGTGCTTTGTGTAGGTGGCTGGCTTGCTGAGTGAGGTGCCTCTGGGTAATGAATTGGGGAAGATGAATTTGCTAACCCATGGAACTTGAGCTGAATACCTTCAGGTTGAGGTATACAAGAGCGATAGGCCCCTTTGGGCATTTTTTAGCAGATCTGAAAGAACGTTGTTCATGTGCTAATAAATGATCCCAAGCATTGCTCACTGACATTAAAACTTATTAACTTCCTTAATGAACCCTCTACTCATGACTTTGGTCTGTGAGCTCTGTAAGGCCACCAAAATGGATATTAAACCTAGAGATCATGTAGAGAAGTAAAATAAACATTAAACAACACACATATCCTCCCTGCTTTTACTTTATATCAGTGTTATATTAGGTTTTATGTTTTATTTTGTGTAAGCTATCTTAGGGTTTATGTTTTATTTTGTGTAAGCTATGTAAGCTGTTTCCTAGGTTTTAGAATGTTCAAAGATATTTCCTTTTATGTTAGTTTGGGTAGACTAGAGAACCAAATCCAGGGAGACTCATATGTGTATAAAAAAGAGGTCTGTATGCAAGAGCAGTTGAATATTGAGAAAACATCCTAGCCTAGTCCAGATCATGTTCATAAGTCTGATATTAGCTCATATGTCCGATACCAATCTATAAAGTCCTCTTCTGACTCATGAAATACACGCAGTGATGCCAAATTCAGGAAGATCACAGGCCAGTGGGTGGAAAGTCTTGTGAATACAGTGGCGTTGTAAACATCTTAGTGCTGCCAGGGGTCTCCTCATGGCTTCTCCAGCACCCAGGCCTGTATCAGGGTAGGTCCATGTGACTTTTACTCAGGGATGTCTCACAGGGAGTCAGTCTTGTCAGTAGAGAGTCTCCGGGGCTGGAGAGCAGAGAGAGAGAGGTCTTGCGACTCCAAGGAGGGAAAAACAGACTTCCCAGAATTCTCAGGAGAAAGCCATGCCCAGACAGAGGCCTCATTAGCTATGATCCAATTGACAGACTGACTCCACCCCTACACTCTTAATCCTCTGAAGTCCCAAATTGACACCAGATTATGTAATTACCACACCTTCATTACTTCTTCACTCTGTGTCATTTCATCTTGCAGTTTCATAGAAATGTTCTCCTTGCTGATCTTGGTGGAGACCTATGTAAGGTTATCTCCAGATTATGGCTTCATTTTGAACAGGAAACACTAAATAAGACACAAGAAAATTCAAAAATGCCTTCTTTTTTACACATTCAATAAGCATGCACTCCAGATTTTTTGAGATTTAAAAATTTTTAAATATGCTGACCTAAAACCATCTGATGTATTCCCACAGTCCAGACTACCCAAAATAATGCCATGATCCTTCCATCTCACCTCCTTTTCACAAGACACCAGAGACAGGGGATCATTCAATAACTGCAGTGATCAGATGATCCCATGGTTGAAAACGATAATGAAGGGAGAAAATTACATGCACAATTGCTTCTATCTAGGGCCTTACTTTTCTAATCATTGACTAAGTAAGAATGAAATTTGGGTTTATTATATGCAATCAGGTATGTTTCCCAAATAGATTTGATCCCCGACCTGTATTCGGGAACATTCTCTTTTTCAAATTGGAATGGCTTCATGGAAGATTAACCCTACTTTTAATCACCTGTCCCTAAGAAGCTGACAGACTATTTCCTATGAGACAATATTTTCCTTATCATTTGCCTTTTATTTTTCCATGCTCCTGCCCCTTAAGTCATCTGCCACCCTCTCTCCCATTTTGTACTAAGAAAAGTCCCTCACAGATTGCTGTATTGGATAATGTTTACTGATATATTGCTACCCATGTAAGACAAAGTCACCTCCTAGCCAGAATATTTCCCCCTCTCTGTCTGTATAGTCCTCCCTCAAGGAAAATAGCACACCACACACTTACCAAAAATATCACACAGAAATCTTGATACAATTGCTGAAGACAAATGGGTACATAAGCAAATGTAGTGAAGAAAACTGATGGTGCCTGGCTATCAAAAGACATAGCGTCTGGGGTCTTGAAGGCTTGAAAGTAAACAAGCGGCCATCAAGCTCAGAAGCAACAAAGCCCACAGGGAAGAAGCACACGAGCCTGTGTGATCACGAGGTGTGGAAGGGATCAGGGATCAGGCATCATCAGAACAAAAAATCATGTCTTTGTGAATGAGTGGGGGAGTGCGGAGTGGAGACCCAAAGCCCATCTGTTGTTAATTGGACATCCTCTTACGGAAGGGTCGCAGGGAGGAAACGAGCCAGTGAGAGTGCAGTGAAGCAACGACGAAGCATACAACTTTCCTCTAGTTCCTAAATGCTTCCCCTCCCCCCACCCCCCCCACTATCATGATCCCAATTCTACCTTACAAATCTGGCTAGACCAGGGAATGTACACTGGTACAGATAGGAACTGGAAACACCGGGAAATCCAGGGTGGATGATCCCTTCAGGACCAGTGGTGTGAGTGGCGATATTGGGAGGGTGGAAGGAGGGTGGGTTGGAAAGGGGGAACCGATTACAAGGAACTATATGTGACCTCCTCCCTGGGGGATGGACAACAGAAAAGTGGGTGAAGGGAGACGTCGGACAGAGAAAGATATGACAAAATAACAATTTATAAATTATCAAGGGTTCATGAGGGAGGGGAGAGTGGGGAGGGAGGGGGAAAATGAGGACCTGATGCCAGAGGCTTAAGTGGAGAGCAAATGTTTTGAGAATGATGACGGCAATGAATGTACAAATGTGCTTTATACAATTGATGTATATATGGATTGTGATAAGAGTTGTATGAGCCCCTAATAAAATGATTTTTTTAAATGATCAAAACCAACCGAAAAACTTTGGAAAATAGGGTCCTTGGTTAATTATATTATATAAGTTATCTCCCAAACCCTTGCAACAGGTCCATGTGATTACAAACTGTGCACATCATCTCCTTGCCCACACTTCCAGCAGCCTGGTCAGTTGTATCTCAGCGTGCTCTGTGCTCTTACCTTCCATCATCTTCGAAGCACAAGCAAAGCCTGCAGTGACCAAGCAGGGCATTCCTTTAATCTGTATTTAAGAGTTCATTGAAATCCTGTTCCTTGAAGTACTGCCACAAGTCCTTGCTTCACTTAAGAGTCTTTGAAATCAACCTACTGCTCTTGGAAAGATTACAACTTATGCACTTGGATTCCTCTAGGCAGGGTGCACAAGAACACCAGGTATGTAAGCAACATTGCTTTCTGGGCAGCATATGAGCTTCACACCTCTGAATTCTCACATTAGATACAATGAACTTAGGGGCTTGCTGATCTCTGAAATGTAAATCTTCATGTCTAGTTTCAAAG
This sequence comes from Echinops telfairi, assembly GCF_000313985.2. NCBI lineage: Eukaryota > Metazoa > Chordata > Mammalia > Afrosoricida > Tenrecidae > Echinops > Echinops telfairi. Next base: position 4,977,423 of record NW_022111377.1, read on the forward strand.
TTTTCTGCCCAGGAGGATAAATATTGGTTGCAATTTGCTTGAAGAGTTACCATCTCCATACAGGGCTGCTTTCACTCACCACCAGAAAGATATGCCCCTTGCAACACTTCTCTCCAAAAGAAAGTGTCCCCAGAAAGGGTTTCTTCTACACCATCATTCGAATCACTTCCTGAAACTGAACAGAAGTCCTCCGTTGAAGAGCTGGCCTGTAGCTGAAAGTGAATAGTTTTGTCTGTCCCACGGACGCCAAAGCTGGCAACTGAAGGTCATTGGAAATCGGATAAAAGTACACGAGAGGAGACATTATCAAAACACATGGAAATGTTTTAAGAGTCTCTACAGTTTTAATACATTTCAATTTTTCAATGTGATGGAAAATTTAGGAGGAGACAATGGTTTTTGGAACACTTTCTAGTGCTTACCTCTAACTTCACTGACTTGAAAACAGAACCTAATGATCTCAATGGCATTGCTCAATCATTGAAACCTCAAATAATATCCAACCAGATAAAGATAACACCTTTTAAAACTGGATTGCAGTAGACGCCACCTAGTTAATTTTGACAAAGTACTTGGTATGTACTCTCTACTTTTTTCATACTGGGATATTACAAATATCTCCATTAGAATTTCCAGGGATTTCTTTTTCACGGTGGACTACCAGGCTATTTTCCAGAGCTGTTGAATAAGAGTTTTGTATTTTCAGTAAAGAACCAGGCTATGCTTATTAAACACTGATACTTAAGAGTTTGTTCAAGAAGCATCTTTTGCTAAAAACAAAATTGAGACTTCTCTACCTTATAAAGAATAAAAACATGAAGCGAATTGAAATTCAGCTTTAAATTTTCAGATAAATGCATAGGTAGGTAAAATGGTAAAATGGCATATATTTTTAGGGGTAATATTCTATCTCTATTCAGTTTCATATTTTAAATAAAGTCAAATAAAAACAGAAAATAAAATCAGGCCTACTTAAGCAAAATGTGTCCTTGTCTCCTTCTGTTCAAAGTTATTTTCTTCTTCTTTTTCAAGACCACACAGCAAATTAGTGACAGAACTAGAATTGGAACTGGAAATATTGATATTCTTTGGGATTTCGTAATTCTTTTGATCTTCAAAGTGCTTTATAAAATGGCCTAATTAGACCCACAAGTTCTGGCTGCTAGTCTTACTCTCTAATCATAAGACAGCATACCTGCTCTTCATTCCTTAGCTCTGAGCAACATGCCATTCTTGATCAGCACTCAATTAGAGAGGGAAAAATGTTTGTAATGATTTCAACTTAATTAATGAAAAATTCTGAAATTTTCTTCTAAACATAAGTCCAACTGCCTGGGCCTGTATCTGTATGGGCAAAAGTTGCACATTATTTATTCTTAGCAATGATAACTTTTAATTGTTAAATTATCCTAATTTAATGCAGTAGTTAAAATAGGTGGTTTATGAATAAAATATGTTTCTAATGGATTTAATTTTACTTCCCAGAAAAGTATTTTAGCTTTACACTTCCTTTTTATTTAATCATCACTTTTTAACTAGCTATGCTTTTTACTAAGCTTCTAGTTACATGTGCACTAGCTTTGTCTGTAAACTAAAGCATGTAAAACTAAGCATGACAGTTATAAACCTGTGTTTTGCTTTCACTTCTGTCCGTTCTAGTCATGTGACTTCAGGCAAGTTACTTATTGTTTTTTTCTTTTTAAAATAGTTTTATTGCATATGCTACACATTTCATACAACTGACTCAGTCAATCATATTTAAAGGGGCTGTGCAATCATCCCCACAATTTCAGAAACATTTCTCCTCATACTCCTTGTTCTTAGTGCCCCATTTTGCTCCCATCTCCCCTGCCATGCCTCTAAGTAATGACTAATCCAGTTATGGACTCCATACATTTACCTACCCTGGATTTCACATACAGGAAATTATAGAAAACACAAGCAGGAAGCAAACATACAAACAAGCAAAGCCCAACAATGACTAGACAAGACATTGAAAAACCTCAAACAAAGAGAAAGCAGAAAATATTAAAAACTGAAACAACTTTAAAATGAGTCAAAAGGGAGATAAATGATAAGGTATTACATTTTAATGTAATACCTCAGCTCAAAACTTTACAACGCTCTCTGTCTGATAGCAAGGCTATTCACACCCCTGGAGTATGGTCAGAGGGAATTCACTGGAGGCTTAATCCACATGGGCACCCTGCAAATGGATTTTGGCTTCCACTGTCATCCACAACCTTCTGCAAACTGACTTTTCACAATTTAAGCTCTGATATCATTCTCACCTTCAGATTTAGATTTTAATATTTGCAATCTTTGAATCACACAGGCTGGTGTGCTTTTTACATGTGGAGTTATTTGGCACCTCTCTTAAATGGCTGCAAGTTTGAAGACAAATATCACACACACCATTAATATCACAGACACTATTCTGATAGCCAAGTATGATCTCATTTCTTCACCACACTTTTCTTCAGTGATCTCTTCATGAGGGTGAGTATTGAGTAGGGCCATGTCAGAAGAACTAGTTGTTCTTTGATTGGTGCTAGAATTAAATGTGAGCCCCAGATAATTCACTTTTCTATGGTTCATGTATGTCTCTGGTTCACTTTGAGAGATTGTTATTTTTATGCTAGAGAACATTATAAATCATCCCCCTGAATATAAGGTAACCAAGAGTATAGAATTATCAAGATGTTTACTTATGGCTAAGGCTATTTCAAAAATTTGCCACCTATATGCTCTACTATATCCATGGATATATTTGTAGCAAATGAAAATATGTTCATAGAAATATCCTCTGTCAAACTTATATATGAGGGTACCTCAAACAGTCTGTGGAAAAATTCTATTAATTCCATCTTCCACAAACTTTTTTTATGGTTACTTTTTTTAATCATTTTATTGATGTACTCTTTTGCTTAATGGTACAACTCTTATCACAATCCATACATACATACATCCATTGTGTCAGGCACATTTGTACATTTGTTGCCCTCATCATTATCAAAACATTTGATTTCTACTTGAACCCTTGATATCAGCTCCTCATTTTCCCCCTCCCTCTCCACTCCCCCCTCCCTCATGAACCCTTGATAATTTATAAATTATTATTATTTTGTCATATCTTATACTGTTTAACGTCTCCCTTGACCCACTTTTCTGCTGTCCATCCCCCAGGGAGGAGGTTATATGTAGATCCCTGTAATCGCTTCCCCCTTTCCACTCCACCTTCCCTCCACCCTCCCAGTATCGCCACTCTCACCACTGGTCCTGAAGGGATCATCCGCCCGGGATTCCCTGTGTTTCCCATTCCTATCTGTACCAGTGTA
>NW_022111377.1:4980860-5034667 GCF_000313985.2 Echinops telfairi
GTGGGGACGTATGAAATGTCCTACTTTTGATTTTCCATGTAGAGAACGGATCGGGATAGCGGGGTGTGGGGTGGGGTGGGGAAGCATTTAAGAACTAGAGGAAAGCTGTACGTTTCATTGTTGCTACACTGTACCGTGACTGGCTCGTCTCCTCCCCATGACCCTTCGGTAAGGGGATGTCCCATTACTACTGACAGGCTTTGGGTCCCCAAGCTGCCCGCCTCCTCATTTATAATAATATGATTTTTTGTTCTTTGATGCCTGATACCTGATCCCTTCAACACCTCATGGTCACACAGGCTGGTGTACTTCTTCCATGTGGGTTTTGTTGCTTCTGAGCTAGATGGCCACTTGTTTACCTTCAAGCCTTTAAGACCCCAGATGCTATATCTTTTGATAGCTGGGCACCATCAGTTTTCTTCACCACATTTTCTTAAGCACACCCTTATCTTCAGCGATCATTTTGGGAAGGTTCCCACAAACTTTTTAAAGCACATTTATATGTTTTGCGGTATAGTCCCACATGCCTCTGCATCCTGTGCAAGTTCAGTGTCTACCCACTCAAAGATCAATGTTACCACTTTTGTTGCAGAATTGCATATGTAGTAGTATTAACCTTCATTGCCTTCAATGCATCTGCTCCTCTGAGTGTCTTCCTTTGTCACTGGCTAATTTATAAAAAAATAGATTGTCAAACTTTTCTTCTGAGATACTTCTAGGTGGAATTGAACCTCCGATTTCTATTTTATTTTTAACAGTTTTATTGGCACACAATCCACATGTCATTCTATTCTATAGTTCAATTATATCCAAAAGAGTTGTACAGTCATTGCCAATATAAAATATAGAACATTTTCATCTTTCTTGTACTCATTGTTTTTAACTTTCCAATTCCCCCCAACCTCTCCCTCCATACCCCAAAGAAACCATTAATTCAGTTACTGTCTCTGTAGTTTTACCTATCCTGGATTTCATAAACAGAAAAACATATAAAACCCAAAAATTAAGAAGTAGAAAAACACTAACAGCAACAAAAAGTAAAATAGAGAAAAACCTCAATCAAAAGGAAAGTAGAAAGGACTAAAAACTATAACAACTTCACAAAGAGTCAAGATGTATATCAAATGATACAGGGTAAAATTTTAACCTAATTGCATCTGCCACAATCCACCTTCCCATGCACTCCACATGATAACAAAGCTATTCACATCCCTGGTTTAGGGTTAGTGGGGTTTCATCGGAGGCTTAATCTACATGTATTCTCCTTCACTTTTTTTTTAAAACTAAAACAATTTTCAAATGGGTCATTGAAGATATGGCTACTATAGCAATGTGTGGTGAAGAAACCAGAAACAAATGTGTGGTGAAGAAGCTTAGATTGTGCTCGGTCATTGAAAAGAATAGCATCTGGGGTCCTAAAGGCTTGTCTTCAAACATTCAGCCACCTAAGTGAAGTATCAAATAAATCCATGTGAAAGAAGCACAACAGCCTTATGTGTAAACCAAGGATTGTAAATAATATAATACAAGTCTGGAAGATGGAATGATATCAGAGCTTAAATTGTGAACCCCAGTTTGCAGAAGCCATTGGACAACAATGGAAGCACAGTGTCAATATGCAGGGTCCACACAGGGGCTAAGCCTCCAGTGAATGCCCTTTGACCATAGTCTATGGATGTGAATAGCCTGGTTATCAGACAGGGTACATTGTAAAGACAATTATGGTAGATACAGTGAAGTTAAAATGTAATATCTTATTTGATATCCTTTTTGACATAGGTTAAAAACCTCCAATCTTTAGATCGTTTTTTAAGAACATAATTGTTGGCACCATCCAGGAATATCATGTTATGAAGTTAGAAGTTAGAGATGAGGAACTCAATTTAGGGTTCAAGTCTAACTTTGCTTCTCCTTAGGCCTGTGCAGTGCAGTGAATTATTTATGTCCCTTCTGTCACTGTCAGTTTTTGCTCCTCCCACCAAAAAATTTTCTTACATGGGCCTGGGTAACAAGGTGGGAAAAGATACTGGTTAGCTTATATGATTCAGCTGTGAAGGATTGTTCACAGAATTCATTGTGATTGCCTTCCTGCTGGATATAAACGGAGCCAGCTCAGAAGCAGGGAGTAGGAGCTCACTCACTACCAGCAAGAGGAGAGAGTCGAAGTGGAGAGCATCCTGTGGAACCTGCCTCTGGTTTGCCCTCTGGAACTTCCAGCCCGTGGGACTTACGTTGCTGCGTATCATCTGATCTAATTCCACCAGTGCTGGCATTGTGGACTTCCTCCAGGCAGAAGTCTAAACTTTACATTTGAGATTTACTAGCATCCAAAATGACATGAGCCAGTTTCCTTCATGCTCTAAGTTCTGGGTGGCCATTGCTGTGACCTACAGAAAGCTGCAACATTAAGGAATACACTAAGGAGAGTTTGGGGCTTATTATCAGAGATAAGGGAGCAGTGCAGCATTTTCGAAAAGTGGGACATTTGGGACATATTCAACCTCCCCCTTCTTGGGATTAATGTTATATTGGTTTTTCTAAAACAATGTATCCCCACAATGTATCATGTAAAATAATTAATGGAATATTTCCATATTTTCTTTTCCTCAACTCAAAACTAAAAGCAAATGTACCAACATCACCAGCAACAACTCTGCAATTAAAGGTTTTCTGCTCATGGAACAATATAGAACATATGTCTTGAAAGTGAAGAAAATGTCTTGGCAAAAGGGTGCTAGGAGCACCAAAGATATTATTTGGGGTTTGGTTAGATGATTTGGTGAAGGGTCTAAGGAAACAAATATTGGTTCCAGATTGTGTATTACTAGAAATTGGATGTAATTTAAATTAAATATCTCAATAAACCTCACTTATACAGAAGGGAGTTGAGGTAGTTGAAGTTTATTGTGCTAAGTTAATTTATTGTGCCAACCTGGCCAAAAAACATATGCGGTTAATTGAAGGGTAGAGCCCTGGGTGCTGGAGCAGCCATGTGGAGACTCCAGATCAAGACTAACAGATTATGGTACCTTGGGAGTGGGGTACTGGAGAAACAAATCACAAGAGGGAGAGTAGATCTTTGTTTGACCTCTCCCTCCTGGTAATTTTTCTTCTTTGTCTAGCCAGAGGTCAGATAAAACCATGCTGTTTACTCTGTAGTTTTCTGGGGAAAATATGGTAAGTAGGAAAGTTTGTAAGTCCACTTGCCCTCAGCCATTAAAATTTGATCGTCAGATGGGTTTAAGGCATCCTGTAAAGAAAGCTTTGAAAAGATATGCCACACCCGGTGCTTTGGAGTACTCAAGATCCAATAGTCTTTGTCAGAAGCTGGAAAAAATCTGGAACCATGAAGAAAACTCTTCTCTGGGACTGAATGTTAAAGGGATCCGGTGGGAAGGCAGAGATCCTGCCAGCGCTGAGATGCATACATGCTCACTGACTTGGCTTTCCTCCTGCAGTCGGCATCATTGTATGTGCTATGTGAGATGGAGGAAGACTGTGCATTGGTGTTGGACATATGGGTTAATGTTGGACTTGTGGGCTTGGGCAGCACTAGATTGGGATGTTTTCTTGATGTGCACTTAACCTTTATATAAAACTCTCTCTTATGCATGAGTTTCTGTGGATTTGTTTCTCTAAAGTACCCAGACTAACACACGAGTCTAGAATAGGATAGAATTGTAGCTAATAAAGAAGAACAGTGACTTCATGGCTGAGAGAGGGGTATCTTATTTTGAAAGGCATAGTGATTTTGCCTGTGCTTAGACACAATTATGAAGTGAGTTTGTTATGTCTCATTTCAACAAGATCTCAGATTGACCTTCTGCAGTTGGTATTCTATGAGAATGTTTTGTCTAACAGGAGAAAAACATAGTTTAGCTTCTGAGATGGATGTGGCTCTTTTTTGAGGGTTGTTTTTTCTCCCCTCAACATCTGCCTCATAAAAGGGTGATCTGATTATTAAAAAATCCACTAATATGATACCTTATGTAATGTACTCAATGAGTGGAAAATAAACTGACATCAACCTATGGTAGCTCTTATTATTGTTGCTACTAATATAGCTAAAGTGTATCACTTGATTTTCCTTATCTGCACATTCAATGAGTATTGGACATTTCGAATTGTATAGCACACAGGTACTTTAGCATATCCAACATTAAACTCATCATCTCTTATATTCCTGTATCATCAATTATTTTCCCTTTACTGGTTAATTTTTGTTCATACACAGACATGTTCCTGCTGGAACATGTACAGGAAGAAATTATTTTGCACATACAGCAGCCCTGAGCTACAAAGCATTACCTGCAGCCCTGGACAACAAAGCTTTCTGAAAGCATTGCCTCTTCTTGATAGCTTCACTTTCAAGCCTCCTTAATTATTGATGCCACTCTGGTTGGAATTGTATGCTCAGTACTCCACTACCATGATTTGTCGGTTTTGTTGTTACAGAAGGTATCATACGGGCTGTTGTTAGCAATAACATCCAACTGGACAAGCCCAATGGTCCATTCTCTATGGAGCATGGTGCTTAAGACACAGCAAAGACTATCCAGTGCCACCCAGTCAATTTTGACTCACCCTAATCCTGTGTAGGGTTTCCAAGGCTGCAAATCTTTGCAGGAACCAAAAGCCTCACATTTCTCCTTAGGAGTGGCTGCTGAGTTTGAACTGCCAACCTTGTGGTGAGCAGTCCAATGTTTGCCTGACATCACCACCAACACATTTTCATTGAAGTAATGATACACTTGTCATTTTAAAGTTATGTCTGCCAGCTTATGAAGTTGAAACACATATTTGAATAGCTGTTTAAATCAGGCTAATTTTCCGTTGGATTCTCTGGATCCAGTTACTCATTCATTCTGAGCACGCCTTTGTGCCAAATACCAAGAGTTAAGGTCACGTACTCACCAAGGCAAAGATGCTGCCTCTTCACTAATTGCTCCTATTTGAGTTGGAGAGGATGGGGGTAAAGGGATGGAAAGGAGAAATACAATAAACAAGAACAAATAAAACTAAAAGCCAATATCTTGCGTTTCATTTTACCTTTCATTGCCTTGCACACAGAATTGCATGCTGCTATGTGTTCTGGAATTGCGAAGCAATTGAGTATCCACAGTGGTGGCAGTAGTGATGAAGAACGTAACTCCCATACGCTTGCTTTGAGAAAATGAAAGGAAATTGGGTGGGAGAATTGCCAACGGGTTGGTGTTATGGATGAATGCTATGAAGTAGAAATGTTCCTACGGAGTTTATCAGACTTCATCTGAACAATCCGAGTCTAGAAATCAGGTTACAAATCTGCCACAGTCACTTCTTTGGTGACATCTCTAGGGTCTCCCTGTTCTGACCTCTCTCACAGTATCTTTTTTTTTTTTGCCTCCCTTTTTCCCCCTAAACTGAAAGAAGCACAAAGGCGCAGCTACATAGGATGAAAATAAACTTCAAAAAGGATTTCATACTGTGAATGAGAAGTTTTGCAACAACTTCCAGGTCCAGGTGTGGTGTGCTCCCCAGATCAGTTGTTTTTTATTCAGGTAACTCATATAAATGTCCTTGTCAATATGAATTGTTTATTTACAAAATGAATGCTACAAAGTTTAAAAGTCCTTTGATGATGATTGAATCAAAAGGGGGAAACGTGTCCTCTTTTCATAACGGAGGGTACTCAAACCCACAAAAAGTTCTCACTCAAGTATTATAAGTATGGTAAGCGCTGTTGAGTGAGTTCTATGTACAATAAAATGAAACTGTGAACAGCCCTGAGCCATCCTCATGGTCGTTGATATACATTGTAACAACTATTGTTTCCATCCATCTTGTGGGGGTCCTTCCTCTTTATCCTGATCCTCTCATTTACTAAATATCATGCTCATGTCCAGGGGCTGATAACTTGCCCAAAGTACATGAGATCCAATAGTGCCATCCTGCTTTTAAGGAGCATTTTGTCTGATTTTCTTCCAGGATAGATGTGTTCATTTTTCTAACATTACAAGGTAATTGTATTGTTCTTCACCAAGCTATATTTCAAAAATATCCATTCTTGTTCAGTCTTCCTTATTCAATGCCCCAGCTTTCATATGCATATGAAGTGATTGAAAATACCAATAATTGGGCCAGACGTACTTTATGACATCTTTTGTCGTAGATTTTCCCAGTGCAACACAGTGTATGGTTTCTTAACTGCTGCTTCTTGGGAATTGATTGCAGATCCAAGTAAATAAAATTTTCTGGAAACTTCTATGTTTTATCCATTTGTCATGGTCTTCCTTATTGACCCTATTTTGAGGATTTTTGTTTTCTTTCTATTGAGGTGTACTCTACAACCAAAGCTTTCTTAAATATTCATCAGTAAGTTCCTCAAGTTTCTTTGCTTTCAACAAGTAAGGCTGTATCATCTGTATATCATAAATTGTTAGAGTCATCCCCAAGTCGATACCATGTTCATCTATCTAGGTGGGTCCAGCTTCTCGGACTTTTTGCTCGGCATATAGAATGAAAAAGTGTGGTGAAAGGATACATCAGAGCATACTTTTCCTGATTTAAAACCACACAATATTCACTTGCTCTGTTCAAACAATTGCCTCTTGATCTACATACGGGTTCTGCATGAGCACAGTTAAGTGTTTTGGAAATCCCATTTTTGGCAATGTTATCCATATTCCATTAATGATCCACATAGTCAAATGATGTTCCATAGGCAACAAAGCACAGGCAAACATATTTTTGGTATTCTCTGCTGTTAGTCAACATCTATCTGATAATTAACAATGTTCGTCTTTATTCTAGATTTTCTATGAATCTAACTTAGATTTATGGTGGTTCCCTGTTGAATTATCCTCAACAAAATTTTAGTTGCAGGCGATATTAAGGATATTATTCCATTATTTTCACACATCACATTTCTTTGGAGTAAGGACAAACTCTTATCTCTCTAGACAGTTGGTCAGGTGGCTATCTTCCTAAATGAGAGAGCACTCTCAGTCTGGCGTCCATGTATTTAATGATACCAATTAGTATTCCATCAGTTTCTGAAGACTTATTTTTGCTGTTGCCTTCAGTTCAGTTTGGACTTCTGTCTTCTATGTAATAGGCCTTTGATCCTGTGCTGGTTACTTGGTATAACAGCTAGGGATTGTTTCCATCATCTTTTAATGCTGCCTGGCCAATATTTAATATCTTGGCCAATGAATCCTATCATAGTTCAAGCTAGAATATTAATAAAGTGAATATATCGCCTTATAAAAAGGGAACCCTAGTGATGTAGTGGTTATGAGTTGGGCTATGATCCATATGGTTGGCAGTTCAAAGCCACCAACAGCAACATGGGAGAAAGACTGCTCTTCTTACACTCCTAAAACAATTACAGCCCCACAAACCCACAAGGGGTGGCTGTGAATCAGCATTGACTCAGTGGCAGAGTTTTGAAAGTTTATTTCCATATAAATATTTTTTGATTATAACATTGTTCTAATTCATTTTGAGGTGTTTATTTTATTTATTATATAGCTATAATATTTATTTGTTCTAGATTCTTAAATGTTCAGTCCAATCTATTAGAGGCAATTTTGTGATTCAATTGATCATTTACTGATCAAATATCCAATGAGTGAAAATAGTAATTATTTATTGTCATTGTGTAGTGACTGCTTATTATGTGTCAGGAGCTATGCTGAACATTTTACATAGATTGTGTTTCCTACCGACAGCAACTCTAAGGGGAAAGACTACAATTGTTCCAAGTTTTACAACTGTAGAAACAGGATTTAGTAAGTTTAAATCATTTTTTGAACTCATATAAAGGAAAATTTCAAACTTATTTCATTACTCTAGTAGCTCAACTATCAAGTTTTCAGGGGGGTGGGGGAAATGGCATGCCTGTGAGAATTTATAATTCCCAAGGTCACAACTATACACTTATGTTTAAGGTAAAATTAAGTCTTTCCCTATAGGCTTATGTTTATATACTATGTATTTATGTTTATAAGTATATAAACTATATACTTATGTTTGAGGTAAAATTGAGACTTACCCTCAATAGTCTCATAGTTTGAATGTGTCTGGGAAAGGGGACTTCCAAAGTAAGTGAGACCGGTTTGCTGTGGTGAGTTCGCTTCTCCTCTGAACTACTAGAGGCTAGGCCAAGAATGCAATGGTACCATCCCCATGATTTTAATAAAAGGTGAAAATCTTTTATTTTCTAAATCAGCATTGTTCTTTATTCTTCATTTGCACGTTTTTCATAGACTCCAATGATTAGGGATGATGCTGTTGGAGTTAATATTCTCTACTTGATGTCTAGATCGCATTGCAAGGGCTATACAGAACTCACAGAAAAAACTGCATGATCAAAGGGTTCATTGAGGAAGTTAGCAAGTTGTATTACCAGTGGGAAATGCTCAAGATTGTGTTGTAACATCAGTGCATGTTACAAAGTTCTTTCAGGTATATGCTAATAAATGCCCCAAAGGGCATACCACTCGACTGGAAGCCTCAACCCTGAAAACATTCAGCTCCACTTCCACGGTCTGCAAGACCAACTTCCCCTAATAAGTGCCCAGAGGCGCGTTGCTCCATAAGACAGCCTCCTGAACCAAATCACTCAGCTTCATGTGTTCCCTGGACTGGGAAATCTCTCACTCTGTTCCAGTCTCCGGCTCCTGGCTCTGTTGTTGTTTCTCTGATGTTGTAGCTATTATCTGGATCCAGGGGTTTACTGTGCAGGGATCTTGGGTTGAGAGGACGCTCTCCGCTAAGGGCTCTTACTGGTAATGAGATCTCTTCTGCTTCCCAGAAGATTCATTTTATACATAGCCAGGATGGCGCTCCAGGAAATCCTCTTTGAAATAGCTCACAGGTGAATCCTATCAGTATCTTCCTTTACTCTCTTAGCAGAGCCAGACAGAAAGAGGTTGTTCGGTGGGAGTTAGAGAATTGACTCCAAGAGCCACATTAAATAATTCACTGCCCCTGTATTTAATAGAAAAGGGGAGAGTGAAACTTATGGTGAAACAGACCTAAATTTAGAGGAGCTCTCTGATTATTTCACACACACACACACATACACACACAATATGTTTGATTATATTTTTGAGTATTTTGATTTGGGCCATCCACAGATTTTTCTTTTCTTTTGAGGACTAAGAAAATTTGAACTAAGTTATGTTATTTAATTGTAATAAGGATTTCACTCTTTGTTCCTCAACAAAATGTTTCCTTTTTCTAAAATGACTTCCAAATTCTATTTTTAATATATGAAAGTTTGTCATTTAAAATAATATCCGGGCATACTTTCCTTGTTTAATTATATATAATTTATAATGTTATAGCATAGTAAATTTATTCTTACTAATGCGCTTCCTTTTTCATCTTTGAAAAATTATGAAATCTACAGCAAGATGCTTATCTTGCTTATTAATTTCCTATAACATTTCTATGTGGTAAATATTGCGAATATTTTATAGATGAGTTAACCACAACACAGGGGTGTTGCGCAAAGATGATGAAATTGACATTCCAAATCAGGACTGATATGAAAGTTCGTGTGTTTTCTGGACAGTAATATAGACTTTTTGTCTATAAAAAACCTGCTGCGTTAGTTATCATTTTAATTACACTTTGTCATTTTTCGTTAGGTGAGGACTCCTTTTAAACTCAGATGGTGACCCAACTGGAATTAGGAGCCATGGTGCATTTGCTTAAAATGACGTGTCGATGTAATATACGAGAGCTCTGTCTTTAAATAAAATAACCATTAACTCAAGAAAATAAAATAAGCATATTTCAAAACTGAAAATAAGTGTGATGAACAGATTTGAACAGAACATAAATTAGCATGACATATAAGAAGTTTTACCTTGCCGTTAACAAGAGTGCAATAGACAAAATTCAATTTCCACAAAGAGATGTTTATTTCTAAAGCCAGTTTTCATCCAAAACATTGCTTCAATAAAATTAATTGGTGTTTTAAAATCATAGCTAACCCCTTGGTTTTATAGACTCTAATAAAAAATAAACACCAGAAAATTGGGTCACAGAAAGCACTTCTCATAGAGTGCAGACTAAATCATCAATCGATCCAGGTACACACCTTTTAACTTCACCAGATAATGAATGTTGTAAAATGAACCAGAGGTGCCCTGGCCGGTGGGAGGGGGTGTGTGGCAGAGAAAGGATTTTGTGCACCACTAACCTTTTCTGTTGCTGCCAGGATGCAAGGCAGAAGCAATCTTTGAAGCTTTGACTTTAAGATAAATTTCATCCCTCTACTCCTCTGCACTACATTTCTGCAGAAAGATATCAGTTTTTTCCTAAATGGTACATCTTAAAGCTATTTTCAATGTAAGTAGTAGGTACGTCCAAGCTAATTATAGCAAATAAAATAAGAGCATGGTGTAGAAAGTAGAATCCTTCTCAGCTGTTTGGGATTTAAAAATTAGTTTTTTGCTTGATACAAATTATATTTTTTTCTCCAAGGTTCAACTCTTTCCAACCTAGTTATTCTCTCCCCTCTCTGACTGGTTTCTTGTTCCAAGTTCTGGTTTCAATCCCCCTGTCGTTGTTGTTAGGAGACATCAAGTCCGTTCTGACCCATAGCAGCTTCATGCAAACAGAATGAAGCACTCCCCTGGCCTGCGCCATCCTGACCATTTTTTGCTGTGCTTGAGCCCATTGTTGCAACCAGGATATCAACCCATCTCTTTAGGGCTTTCCTCTCCTTTGCTGTCCCTCTCCTTTCCCAATCCTGATCTCCTTCTCCAGGAACTGGTCTCTCTTGACTACAGGTGCCACATATGTCTTGCCATCCTTGCCACTAAAGAGCACCCTGGTCTGACTTCTAAGACACGTGGGTTTGCTCTTTCAATATTCCTTCTCCAGTACCACAATTCAAATGCATCGATTCTTGTTCAGTTTTCTTTATGCCATGTCTAACACATGCATATGTGGCAATTGAAAATACCATGATTTAGGTCAGGTGCAACTCAGTCCTCAAAGTAACGTCCCTGCTTTTCAGCATTTCAATACTCTAAAGAGGTCTTATACAGAAGATTTACATAACACAATGTCGCTTTTTGTTTTGTTTTGTTTTGTTTATCTCTTGACTGCTGCTTCCATGAGAATTGATTGTGGAGCCTTGCAGGACAAAATCATGGAAAACTTCAGTCTTTTCTCTGTTTATCATGATGTTACCGATTGGTCCAGTTGTGAGGATTTGGGTGCTCTGTACAATCCATACAGAAGGAAGCAATTCTTGCTCTTTATCAACAAGTGCTTCAAGTGCTCCTGACTTTCAGTAAGCAAGGTTATGTCATCTGCCTATCACAAGTTGTTAATAAGCCTCCCTCTGATCCTGATACTGCATTCTTCTTCATATAAACCAGCTTCTCTGGTGATTTGCTCAGCATACAGATTGAATACCTATGGTGAGAGGATACCACCCTGTCGCACACCTTTCCTAATTTTAAAGCATGCAGTGTCCCCTTCTTCTGTTTGCACAACTGCCTCTTGGTCCACATTTAAGTCCTGCATGAGCACAACGAAGTGTCCTGGGATTCCCATTCTTCTCAAGGTGATCCATAGCTTATTATGATCCATATAGCTAAATATGTGGAAATTAAAACACATATACACACATAAGCATACACTAGAAAATATCTTTTTGGTATTCTCTGCTTTCAGCCAAGCTCCACCTGACACCAGCATTGATATCCCTTGTTCCACATCCTCTTCTGGATCCGGCCTGACCTGCTGGCAGCTCCCTGTCAGATCCACCTGCAACAGTCCTCGCTCCAAATCTGATCTAGACTCCTATCTCTTATCTTTCTTAGGGAATAAGAAAGGCATCATACAAGAATCAATGTAATGCAAATTAGACCACAATATGGAGGATGACTGTCTAATTACATTAGCACACAAATGCAGAATTCCCTCATTGCATCACTGCCAAACCACCGAGACCATGGCCAACCGCACTGACATATAAGCATACCAGTCAGTTTTACTCTTGCTTGGCATCTCAGCATTCATTCCAGCCAAACGTGTGTCCTTAATGCACAACATAGTCAGATAGCAGAGTTTTACTACTGTTGTTTATGTGGACAAGTGCAGAAGGAGGTAGTCGATAAGTAATAGTACAATTTCTACTAGTGCCTGGCCTTTTATTTTAATTTATTTTCTAACTTGTTCATTTCCTTTTTCTTTTTCACTATTTTGGCTCCTTTTCTTTTCCTTTTTCTTCACATTCCTGTCTTAGAGATGGAATTAAACTAGTCCAAAACCTCAGTTAAACGTCTTATTCTACTTTTTCATTGATGTTTCTTGCCTGGAAATAATTAATACCATACACTCCTGCTGTATTAAACACCCAAAAGATTACAGCAACAGTATTCACCTGCATACACTGCTGTTTCCTTCCTTAAAGCTTTTTGCATGTTTCCTAGTTAATCCTACGAAGTGAAGTGCCCTCTTATAATAACGCGTGACTTAGTGATTTGAAGACTACACTTTCCTTCTTCCTTCCCCTTTCCTTCCTTTTCCTTCCATCTCTACTTATTTTATTGATAGCTTAGGGTTGAAAGGCTTTAAATTTATTTCCTTTAAACTTAAATGACTAGTGTAGTGGACTAAGTAGACTAGCCCTAAGCTCAGTATGAACAGGTTCATATTCATTTCTTGTGCATTCTTAACTATTCTCCTTTGGATAGCAACAAATGCAAGACAACTCTAGACTATCTTAAAGGTATGTCTGTGAATACGATTTAACGTAATGGAAACATTCTCTTTTTTCAGGTTGTCCTCTCAATAAATCAATTAAGGCTACAACATAACCGATTTAACCGATGTAAGTACAGCCAACATTTTAAAATTTTCCATCAATCTTTTAAGTTCTTCTGAGATAACAGATGAGCTCAAATTTTTAATAAAAAGATTCAGAGTAGGAAATTAATCTTCATCACTGATATCTGTATACAGATCTTCTCAGAATATTAAGGCACATCTTTTTATGCTATAATAAAACACACTTCAATGTTGCTCAATGGTCAAAATATAGCCCCTGAACAGTAACATTTTCTGGGTGTCATACAAGAAACTAGCACCAAAGGTTAACCCTGATGTTGCCTACAAATAAGTATATGAGGTAATACGGAGAAAGCCTCATCTTTTTCTGAAAGCGCAGTTGGTAGTTTCAAATGGCTGACCTTCTTGTTAACAGCTCAAGAGCATAACCACTATGCCACCAGACGAGTCAGAAACGACTTGATGGCAGTGAGAATAACCATTTAGAGTAGTCAAGTAGATATGTAAGAAGATGAGTCCATGAATCCCAACTGATAGAAACCAAGAACAGCTCGAATTACGACCTAAAACACATTATCTGGCGCCGATCATTGACTTCCCAATTTTACACATATGAACTTTATTGCTTTGCTTACTGTTTATGTTAGAAATATATGTTTGTTTGTTTTTTACTGGCTATTAACTCCTTAGCACATGAGAAAATACCATTCCATTTCACAATCTTAAATATAAACACACATTTGATAGGATCTGACCAAAAGCATGTTATACAAAAAGTCTTTGCAACACCCACAAATATATAGAAAATAAATGGTTTACATTTGGAGAGATTACAATTTAAATGTTTCCTAACAGGATGCAAACCAATTTTTTTCATTCAATCTAGCAGCAGTATCTGGAGGCTATTTTTCAACCAATTGGTTTCTTCAGTACATGTACCCTTCTTCTTGTAAGCCACATGTGAAATAGTAAGTAGAGATTTCAATCTCTATGCCCACCCCAACACTGTTTACACTAAAGCTCACATGCCCATAAAATAGCAACTAGTTCTTTTTATCTCACTACGTGTTCCATAGTTCAATTAAACATTTTAAATAAAATGTAGTAATTAATTAAAACATAACTTTGAAATTAAACAAAATATATAAACAGCCACAAACAAAAGTCATCTATCTCTTGGATTTGAAGAGATAGGAGCATTGAGCAATAGTTAGAACTTTTACAAACCATTCCCACCAAGTTGATCCTGATTCATAGAGATCTTAAGCAGGGTCTGGGAACAAACAGCCTCGTCTTTCTCCCTGGAATCACTGGTGGGTTTGAACTACCAACCTGTGGTTAGTAGTTGAAAGCTTACCTGACAGTGTGACCAAAATGTACCAATTTCCATAAAGGTGTTTGATGGGTTTATAAGGATTTCCAAAATATGAAACATAACAATAATGGGGATAACTAGTGTTACTCGCCACCAACAGAAGAGCACTGATTGGAACCCTGGTCGGTATGGCTCAAATAATCCTTTACATTCCTTATTGCTTCTATT
The DNA here is from genome assembly GCF_000313985.2 of Echinops telfairi. NCBI lineage: Eukaryota > Metazoa > Chordata > Mammalia > Afrosoricida > Tenrecidae > Echinops > Echinops telfairi. The sequence continues at coordinate 4,995,205 of NW_022111377.1, forward strand.
AGCAACTGAGTTCTTACCCATTCTGCCACCAGGACTCCAGTGCAACTCATAATAAATGCAACATGTGTTTTCTTTCTGTGTGTTTATAAATTCTTATTTTGATTTTTAAATTATACATACAAGAGGGTATCCAAAAAATAACCCTGAATTGTGCTGGGTGGAGCAGAAATTTCATGGTATGCATTTTCCGCTAGGTGAGCATCCAGCAGCTTGCAAGCACCCAGTGGTTAGTGCACCAGTGCCATCGCCTGGAAGGTTCTCTCTGGTCACAGTAAATATTTTCGTAAAAGCAGTTTTGCTCCAACCTCATTTTAAGGAAACTGTGTGTGGTCGTGAAGTTTTGTTTCCTGCATGGGGAATTGCTGCAGAAATGGTGTGATGTTGCACACAGCTTACAAGGACAGCACTGTGGGAAAAATGCAACTGTACCAGTAGTTTTCTCATTTAAAAAAAGGTAAAATATTGACCGATGACAAACCTTGTTCTGGACGTCTGTCAACTTCCTGAATGGACGAAAATATCAATCCGTAGTACATTTGGAGTTCCTTCCCCCAGGTCAGACTGTTAATCAAGCTTTCTCTTTAGAGGTTCTGAAAAGATTACAAAAAAAGGCCTGATTTGTGGCAGACAGGGGACTTGTTTGGCCACCATGACAATGCACCCACTCATCTCAGTGCGCCAGTTTTTGGCAAAACAAGAGCATGCCTCTCTTCCCCCACGCACCTGACTTGCCTAACCTCATTCTGTGTGACTTCTTTTTGTTTCTGCGAATGCAGAAGGACATGAAAGTACAGCAATTCAATGGCACACAAAAGGTGAAAAAATGAGAGATGTGATGTCAGCTATTCAAGCAGATGAGTTTGAAAAAATATTTGTAAGAATGAAATCGAAGATTTGACAAGGGTATGAAGTGTAATGGAGAGTAGTTTAAAGGCGATAAGGTTGTTGTGTAAAAAAATTTAAATACATATCTTTGAAAAACAATCAATTGGGGGGTACCCCCTCATGTAGTTTCCAAATTATTAATCAACATGTTTCCACTATGATTACATGTTTCAATTGAAAAGTATAATTACTTTTCTTGAACCATGTCTCTATTAGTAACTACCAATAAGTCTGTAGCAAAGTGGGCTACACAGTGGACAGCTATGACTGCTTACCACTGTTCAAGCAGCTTGAACCACTGGCAGATTCACATGACAAAGATGGGACTTTCTACTTCACTAAAGAGTTCCGCCCTTAGAAACCCAGAGGGGCAGTTCCACTCTGTTCTATACCGTTGTTACGAGACTTGAATCAACTCAATGGCAGTGAATTGAACGTTTCTAGTCTGAGATTGAGAAGAAGAGCAGGAAAAGTTGAACGAAAGTCAGAAGAGGTTAGTTTGATCCCCTGCTAAGAAATCATTTTGAAGCATATGCACACTACCTTTTTATACACATTCCTTTTTATGGAGGTATATTATTTATCTAGTTCTGCTCTAACAGAAATATTATACAAGCGTGACCTTGACAAACAAATTTATTTCCTCACAGTTTAGGAGGTTGAAAGTCTAAATTCAGTTCCACAGACTCTTCAAAAACCAAACCAAATTTCCCTGCCATCCAGTTGATGCCAACTCATAGTGGCCCTAGGGCACGGGATAGAACTGCAGTTTTCCAGACTGTAATCGGGAGTTGAAAGCCCTGTCTATCTCCCTCCATGCAGCTGGTGCTTTTGGATTGAAGACCTTAGGGATCACAGCCCAATATGCAACCACTACACCGCAGACTCTAAAGCAGTGGTTCTCAAGCTGTGGATCATGACCCCTTTGGAGGTCGAGGGACCCTTTCACAGGGGTCACATTGGAAACCACATATTTCTGATGGTCTTAGGAACAAAGACACTGCTCCTCTACCTATGTTCAGTTGGGTCTGCTCACATGCAGATATGCCCACATACTAGTAACCGGCGTGACGCCATCATTACGCCACCCCATACAAATATAGGTGTATGTGCCAAATATAGGGTTGGTGCCATAATGTACTTATGCGGACCGGTCACACATGTGTAGAGAGCAGCTACAGTGTAGAGAGTAGCTGCTGTGCTGAAAGCAGCTACTGTGTTAAAAGCAGCTAAAGTGTTGAAAGCAGCAGTATTGGAGGTAATTCACTTCATGAATTATAATGACTGGGTAAACGTAAAATCATCAACTGCAATATATATATATACCATGGGAAGTTAATCTGAATGCTGATCAGTTTTTTTATATTCAGCTGAGGTTGATGTGAATACTACCCCCATGTGATGGTAACAGGTATGTAAAAAACAATAACACAGAGAATGGTTGACTGAACTATGCCATGTATGATTTTTTTGTATTATTAAAGCTATTGTTTTATTTTATATGATATTATTTATATTGTTTTCATTAGCAAACCATCCCATGAAAATGGATCATGTTAAGAACATTAAGAAAAGAAAATATAGTGAGGAGTTTTTACACTGTGGTTTTACCTCAATAATTACAGCAGGAATTGAGAAAATGCAATGTGTTATTTGTTGAGAGGTTCTATCTGTCAAATCTACAAAGCTGAACAAACTAAAACACCATTTTGATAGCAAGCATTGAGCTTTGCTGGCAAGGATACCGACTATTTTAGAAGCCAAGCTGATGCACTCAAGAAAGCCAGACTTGACACTGGTGGCAAGAACCACAAACAAAACATAGCAGCCGTTGAAGCTTCCTATTTGGTGGCACTCAGAATCTCCAGAGCTATGAAACCTCACACCATTGCTGAGGATCTACTGTTGCCAGTGGCCAAAGACATGGTTCGAGTTATGATCAGAGATGAATTTCTTAAGAAATTGAGTACAATTTCTTTATCTAATGACACTGTCCACAGAAGAATAGATGACATGTCCACTAATATTCTTGATCAGGTAATGCAGGACATTAAATCTGCTCCATCGCCAATATTTAGCATCCAGCTTGATGAATCTACAAACGTTGCAAACTATTCACAGTTAGTGTTTTACATGAGGTATATTAATGATGGCAATTTTAAAGATGAGGTGTTTTTTTACAAACCCTTTGAAACAACAATGACTGCACATGATCTATTTGACACAGTTGTCTCATTTCTGAAAGAGCATAAGATCTCTTGGGAAAAGGTTTGTGGTGTTTGCACAGATGGTGCTCCAGCTATGCTAGGATGTCGATCTGGATTTCAACGTTTGGTACTGAATGAGGCACCCAAAGTCATTGGAACTCACTGTATAATCCATAGGCAGACATTAGCAATGAAGACGCTGCCACTAGAGTTACAAGAAGTCATGAAAAACGTCATACGTTCTGTCAATTTTGTAAAGGTAAGCACTTTAAACAGCGAATGTATTCGTAACTGTGCAATGAGTTGGATGTGCCAAACAATGCTCTGCTAGTTCACACTGAAGTGAGATGGTCGTCAAGAGAAAAAGTTTTAAAATGTGTTTTTGAGCTTCGGGATGAACGCAAAACATTGTTTAATCAGAAAGCAAGACCACAGTTCGAAGCACTTTTCAGCCATAAAAGTGAACTGCAGAAAATAGCTTACTTGGTTGACATCTTTGCCATCTTGAATGAGTTAAATGTATCACTGCAAGGACCAAATGCAACATGCGTAGATTTGTCTGAAAAGATCTGATCATTCCAAGTTAAATTTCAGCTTTGGCAAAAAAAAAAAAAAAAAAATTGGATAAAAATAAAATTTACACGTTGCCTACCTTATCTGCTTTCTTTGAGGAACATGACATTGAACCAGACAAAAGGATATGATGATAATTTCTATGAAAGAACACTTGCACATGCTTGCAGATGAACTTTCATCTTACTTTCCAAATCTACCTGACACCCCATTTGTACTTGCCAGATGCCCATTCACAGTCAAAGTTGAAGATGTTCCTGAGACAGAACAAGAGGAGTTCATTGAACTTATTAACAGTGATGCAGCAAGAACTGATTTCTCTACAAGGCCAGTTACAAAGTTCTGGATCAAGTGTTTGCAGTCTCTGTCTCTGTCTGAGACTGTGTTGCGCCTTCTTCTTTCTTTTCCATCAACCTATTTTTGTGAAACACGGTTTTCCACCTTGTTGGCTATCAAGTCTGAATATATAAGTAGACATGTTGTGGAAGATGAACTTCATTGTATTCTTGCAAAGACTGCCCCAAGAATTTCTCATCTGGTGAGAAAGAAGCTATCTCAACCTTTGCACTGACGTTGGCTTTTTACGCATACTGTTGCAAAATGCAGCAATGTAGTTTACTGTTGTTATATTAAGACTGTTATTCATGCTACACCCTTCTTCAAGACAAAATTTCATTTATTTATAATTAGAAATAAATCTTTGACAATATATAATGACATATTGCTTTTGTGATTAATCACTATGCTTTAATTATGTTCAATTTGTAACAATGAAACTATATCCTGCACATCAGATGTTTACATTCCGATAACAGTAACAAAATGACAGTTATGAAGTAGCAATGAAAATAATTTTATGGTTGGGGGTCACCACCACATGAGGAACTGTATTAAAGGTCACGGCATTAGGAAGGTTGAGAACCACTGCTCTAAAGAAAGACTTTCTTTCCCTCTCTGTTGGCTCATTTCTTTTGTTCCCTGGAGACCTCATATGGTAGATTTCTTTCTTCCTTGCTTAATCTGCTCTTTTGACATCTCAAAAGAGATTGAGTTAAAATATACCTTACATGAATCTAGTCTAACTAAAGAGTGCATTTCAAAATGAGAGTTAGACTCAGAATATTGTGGCTAGGTTCTGACACAATTTGCATGATACAATTCAGTCTACAACAGTAGAAATATGGTAATCAAATGGACGTGTTTGAGATAGTTAAGGTTTATTGTGCCAACCTGGCTGATAAACACATGTGGAGTTTGAAGGGCAGAGAGATAAATGGCTCAGTGAGCCTCACCTTTCTAGTTCTCAGGTCTCTTGCTCTCTGATGGTCGGACCAGGGTGCAGCTGCCTTAGCCAGTTTCCTGCTTTAGCTGGCTAGGCTCACTGCCAGCCAGACATCCCTGAAGAAAAGCCACATGGATCTACCCTGATGCAGCCCTGGGCGGAGACCTGTGGCAGCGCTCAGATGCTTGCACACTCACTGATTTGGCTTTCTCCCTGCAGTTGGCATCATAGTGTGTGTTTTGTGATTTTGAGGAGGACTTTATAGATTGGTGTTGGACATATGGGCTAATGTTGAACTTATGGGCTTGGACAGCACTGGGTTGGGATGCTTTCTTAATGTATACTTGCTGTTTATATAAAACTCTGTCATATATATATATATAAAATGGGTTTCTGTGGATTTGTTTCTCTAGTCTACCCAGACTAACACAATGTTCACTAATGAGCTAGTTCTGTTTTGTCTACAATCTCATGTAGAAGGAAAGAAACCCTATATCTGATTTAGGAATAATCATCCAATGCCTTCATTGTTGTGTGATAACACATAATTTCCCAAATCAAACAAAAACAATGAATTCAGAGAGGCATTAATAAGTATATTCATTTACACAATGAATTGTTTACATACCAGTGTGAAATTGCTTTCAACTAACGACCAGACCATTGCTTTAACTTTTAGGACACAGATTTCATTGTTTTAATTGTCCTGTAATAAGTTGGCTTTATAAAATTAAACAAAACTTTTAGTTAATGCACTATTAGATGCGGATAATTGTACCCTATGCTAAAGTCATAGATTCCCTGTGCATTGTGACTAAATAAATGCTAAATAAAAATAGTTAGAAATCGAATGCTCATTTTTTACATAATAAAGTTTAAAATTAAATGAATGAAAGATGGAGGTACTATAAGACTAAGAAATGTGTCTTTGGGTATTTGTCACAGAGTCCTAAATCCTAATGCCCTCCCCTCCAGGGCCATATGGTGTTTGCCTGGGGCCCATGAAGGACCACTAGAATTCAAAAAAAGAGTTACAGGAGCTCAGACCATGAAACTTTAAAACTGAAAAGCAAAACAAACCAAAAGCCTTGGCATGGGTATTTTTGATTTTTCTCTCTTCTCTTTATGTTTTAGGTAGAGGCGCTAATATGCTCATGTTAAGTCATTGCTCAAGTCCTATTATAATTTATGAAATAATCATTGAGAGAAAAATAACAACTGTAATTTGGATAATTTATTTAATAAGTTTAGCCAATGAGTCAGTTATAATGCAGATAATTATTTACTCATGCCAAAGAGCAAAGTGGTAGCCAACATTCAATCAGGTTGCTGCAAGAGCTGGCATTTCTATATATATAGCTCAGCTAGTAAATCTGAAAATAGATATGATATTGTCTAACACTGAAATTCACTCTACTTTTTATCCCAACAGTTTGAGGAATCTTAGAACATAAAGAGAATCAAGGAAGGAAAAAGATGTTGATGAGAAAGACACAGAAGAGTCATTCTGAAAATACATAACTTCATATGTTGCACAATTCATGAAAGTTGATTTACCAATAATTAATTATTTCTCTAATAAATCTATTTTATATGGTAACAACCATATATGGTAACAGCCTCTCCCCAGAAATATCTGAGAGACATTAGGTAGGTTATAAAAAATCCTTTAGAGAAAAAAAGTCTTATGATTTAGGGAAAAAACAAAATTCCCATCCTTCCCCCTCAACTTTAAAAAGCAAAGGTGAATTCCTGACCATCTAATTTAAGATGGGAGTGATCGCAGAGTCCACGATTGTCAGAATGTCGTTCTCTTCATGAGCTGAAGGATGGAGAGAGGAAAGAAAACTTTACTTTGAGGCTTTTCCTTTCAAATAGTCACTTGATAAACATAATTTCTCGGTGTCTTTTGCTTCACTGATCGGAAAGGCTAGTAGTTAATGGCCTTTTATTACAAACTTCCTTTAGAACGCAGCCCAGCAATTAGGCGTGGGCATGCTCCGTGACCCCTTGCAGCCTCGCCACCAGCTTTGATCAGAACTTTGCTCAGTGACACACATCTAATGACCAGGAGTGGCATGAACTGAACCATCAAGACCCTGATTTATTCCTCATCCCACATACTTGGCCAAATAGAAGTATAATTAGCTAGTAGTCCAACTGCCAATACAACCTGACCTTGTGTCCAGGTTGGAGCAAAATCAAAATAAAACAAAACTAACTACAAATACAAAAAAGGAGGAGGAGGAGAAGAAAAGGCGTGCGGACCTCTGCATACCTCTGTACTAACAACAACATGAAGATAGTGCCACAAGAATTCCAGTCCCTGAGATGATCCCACACAATAACATGGAAACAAATCAATGTTGCAATTAGTTGTGTTGTTTTCCATATTAAATGGAGTCTCTTAATACAGTAGAACTAAAAGATAAAAGATGGGTTTAGAATTAAGACTGTCCATGGCAAATGAGCCTTTTCTTCAGTATCCTTCTGAGCTGTATAATCCAAAAGTATGAACAATTAATTTGGAAGAGCTTTTACATTTTAAAAAAAGCAAACATGATGGCTGCATTCCTACCCCTTTTACTTTAATCTTCACGGAATGGATATAGAAAAACAGAGTAAATGGCACTGACTTCCAGTGCCGGCCCTGTAAGCGTTACCCTTAGGGCAGCATAAGACAGGCCAACTAAAGTTCCTATAACCAGAAGTCTTAGCTCAATGCTCTCGAACTGTAAGGTTTTACAAACCACCTGGGACTCTTGCTGAAATGCAGATTTTTAAAATCCTTTACTTCTAAGGTAGGACCTGAGTTTCTGACAGTCTCTTGAGTGAAGCTGGTGTGATACGTCCCTGAACCACACATGGAGTAGCAAGGGACAACCTAACTCAGCGAGTAACTATTTTTGACTTGATTAATGCTCATTATGCTCTCAATCGGTTACCTAATTTTGCATCTCAGGGTATTCTGTGACTTCTCATGCCTTTCTCCTTACCAGATGAGAAGTATCATAAGGCATTGAGAATGAAATCAGAGGAAGCTAATTAAATAGCTTTCTATTTTTTTTAAATAGCTTTCTTTAGAAATTATATAGTATAAACTTCATGAGCTGATTTTTAAAGTTTTTTCTGATTATTATGTAAAATTTGTGATATAAAAAATATTAATTCAATAAATGAAAATTATCCAAAATCTGGCTTTTTAAAGACGAATTCTTAAAATATTGATATATACTTCTCATTGCTTAACATTTTATTATATTCATTGGCTGTGTCATGAATTTTAAAAAAGGAGGATTCGTATTCTGGTCTAGGGAGGTGTTTTCATTTTAGAATGAATTCCTTTCAATCATAATGAATGTTTCTTTTCTTATTTCCTCATGACAAATATCGTAAAAATAAACTAATATGACTTATAAATTGATGTTGCTGTTACAGCCTGGTTTCTGAAAGTCGTTTAATGGAGACCTTCATTTTCACCCACAAACATCTTTCAAACCTCATTTTTTTACATCTTCTGAAATAATACCCTCAAAAGTCAATTTCATTGTTTTTAATTTTAATTCAAATGGGGGGAAATTCACTATTTTTCTGCCACTGGTTCTCGTTGTTAGGTGCCATCAGTTGTTTTGAGTTAACAGTGACCCTTTGTACAACAGAATCATGCATAGGAGGCAACTGAACATAGTATGCCTTGGGTTATGCATACTTTAGTCCTCAAATACCATCCTCCCTCTTCAAGACTTTCAAAAGGCCTTGTGTGGGCTGATGGAGCTAATGAAATGCGGTTTGGTGTCTTGACTGTTGCTTCCATGAACATTGATTGTGGATCCAAGCAAGATGAAGTCTTTAACAACTTCAATCTGTTCTGATTTTATCATCATGCTGCCTACCTATTTGTCCTGGTGTGAGGATTTTAGTCTTCTTAACATTGAGTCTTAACATTTAGTCTTCTTAACATTGAGTTTTCATTCATATTGAAGGCTGTAATCCTAATCCAAGCACTTAATTCATCCTCACTTCCAACAATCAAATTTGTGACATCTGCATACTACATGTTGTTAATACGCTTTCTTCCAATATTGATGCTACATTCTTCTTCATCTAAGCTAGCTTCTGTAGTGATTTTCTCAGCTTACAGATTGAATAAGTACGGTGAGAGAATACAACCCTGAAGTATACCTTTATTTTTTTAAACCATGCAGCCAGCATTCCCTTTTTCAGCTTCCCCAAATACCTCTTGATCTGGGTACAGGCTCTGCATGAGCACAATGAAATTTCCTGGGATTCCCATTCTTCTTGAAACTATCCAAGTTTGCTATGACCCACACAGTTAAATGCCTTGGCATGATCAATGAAACACAAATAAATATATTTTTTCTGGTATTCTCTGTTTTCAGCCAAGATTCATCTGACATCAGCAATGACACCCCTTGTTCCACATCCTCTTCTGAATTTGGCCTGAATTTTTGGAAGCTTCTCGGCAGTGTACTGTTGTTATATGATCTTCAGCAAAGTATGACTTGCATGTGATATCAATGATATTGTCCTATAGTGTGAGCATTCTGTTGGTTCACCCTTTTTAAGAATGAATACAAACATGGATTTCTTCCAGTCGGTTGAGCAAGAAGCTGTCTTCCAAATTTCCTGGTGTAGGCAAGTGAATACTTCTAGTGCTTCATCAGCTTGTTGAAATGTTTCAACTGGTATTCCATCAATTCCTAGAGCCATGTTTTTGGCTAATGTTTTCAGTGTAGCTCAACATTTTTCCTGCAGCATCATTGGTTCTTGTTCATTTGCTACCTCCTGAAATGGTGGGATGGTGACAAATTCTATTTGGTACAATGACTGTGGATTCTTCCCATTTCCCTTTGAGGCTCCTTGTCTCATTCAATATTTTCCCCATGGGATCTTTCAAAATTATAACTCAAGGCTTGAATGTTTTCTTGAGTTCTTTCAGGTTAAGATCTGCAGGGTTTGTTCTTCCTTTATGGCTGTTCTAATGCTAGGTCTTTGCACATTTCATTATAATATTTGACTTTGTTTTCTTGAACCCTTTGACATTTTCTGTTCAGCTCTTTGGCTTTATCCTTCCTTCCATTTGCTTCAGCTGCTCTACGATTAGGAGCAAGTTCAGAGTCTCCTCTGACATCCACTTTGATTTTCCTTTTCGCTCCTGTCTTTTTAATGACCTTTCGCTTTCTTCATGCATGCTGGTCTTGATGTGCTCCCACAGCTCATCCTACAACCGAGCTCTTAAAAGATTGCGAGCAGCCGTCTATGTGAAGCAAATACAAGTAAAGAATATAAAAATAACAATTAGTCCAAAGGACTGATGGACCACATGAATGCCAGTCTGTATGACCTTGAGATAAAAAGATCTAAATAGTCCCAAGCTACCAGTAATGACCGCTCTGAAAGGAGTCACAGTAAGAGCTTCTAAATAGAGTGGGAGGAAAATGTGAAACCAAACAACAACAACAAATAAATGTTCAGAACTGCTTTTTTACTGAGATTAGTGGAATCCCTGAAACTGCCCTGAGACAGCCTTCACACTTGGGACTGAGCTCACCCCCTTTGGCTCAACTTTTAACCTAAAGATAGGCCTATACCTGAAACTAGGAGGTCCAAACTCATTAGAAAATTCAATGGAATGATATCAAAAGGGTAGTCCTTGCCCAGGGATAAAGCTCAAAAGCAGGAAGGAACAGGAAGGAGGGATAAAGGGAACTGGCAAAAAGCAGGGAGGAAGTAGGAAGAGGGACATTAATTACACACTGGGGATTGCAAGGAGTGCACAAACAGAGTCTGTATGATTTGTTGACTGGAAAAGCAAACTGCTCTCTAAACTTCAACCCTAGGCACAGCAGAAAAAAGAAAAGAAAAGAGAATACCCATTCTAAAGTTAAGCAAATGACACAATATTAAGCCATTCTTTTCAGACAAAAATCACTGTGATTAGTAAGTTTTGTCACCTACCCTTCGTATGACTCAGAAGGTTTTGTTTTTAATGTATCGATATTACTATGGAAATGAAGTAAAGCTGGATTGATTAGACAGACCTTGACTTCACACTTCCATTTTTTACCGTAGTGTCATGTAGCGTGTGTGTAAATCTACAGCTACTTATTTTATTGCTTGGTTATGCGTTCCCATTTTGTAATAAACTCTTTGGGCAGCAATAAGCTTAAGAAGCAAAAGACATATTTAACGAAAATTTAGTGACTAAATGTCTGTGTCTCAGAAAGCTCCTGAGGAATGTGTAACTTTGAAAGTATGTCCCCTCCTCCGTGGAGGTCACAGTCATACACATACGAAAAACACATAGGAAAATAGAAGACACTCGCGACTTTAATCGTGACTTCAAAGGGGCAGCACATTTCCCCAAGGACAAAGTTCAAAGGGCTAGAAAAGAAAGAAGGTGGAAACAGGAAATACAGGAAGTGGGACATGGAATAAGTAATGGCACATCATGGGGATGGCAGTCAATGAGAGGAAGCCACATGGGTATAAATCATTGAATGGAAAATTAGAAAGCTACCTGTTCTGTAAACGTATACTCATTACACTATAAAACATCAGTAGCTATATGGTAAACACTATAGACAGTAACTTAATATGTGATCCAGAAGAAAGCGTGCTACAAAATATCATAGTAACCCATTGACATCGAGTCAGTTCTGACCCATAGTGTTCCTATGGTACAGACTAGAACAGGCCCTGTGGGTTTCCAAGACTGTAAGTGTTTACAAAACCAGAAAGTTTTGTCTTTCTTCAGCAGAGCAGCTGGTTATTTTGTGTTTTTTCTCTCTGTCTCTGGCTCTCTGGCTCTCTCTCACCTCATGTTGCAAAGATACACAATTTAAACGAAACCAATTGCTGTCAAATAGATTCTGACTCCTCCTCAGGGAGTCCCGTGCGCATCAGAGGGGCACTGTGTTTCGTGGGACTCTCAGTGGCTGATGTTTAGGAAGTAGCTTGCCGGGTCTCTCTGGAAGTGTCTCCGATACCCTCGTGGTCCAGTTATGGCGTGTTTCTCGGCTCACTAAGAGCCCAGCAGTTCAAACCCATCAGCGATGCTCAGTCAAATTTGTGTCAGTGACAATTTTTTATCCCCCCCCCCCGCAGGTGGATTCAAGCCTGTAAGCGCTTGATCTTTGTGCCACCATCATCCAGATGGACTCTCCAGACACCCCTTCAGAAATCAACCCACGTCCTCTCTGATTGTACTAACTGTTGGCAAAGGAGTCATCAAGAGTGCGGCTGCCTTTTGTTGAAGCTCGTGTGGAAATCGTAAGAGGAGGAGCAACAACAAAAAGGATCTTTCAGCATTTTTAGCAGATTACTATCATTGATAAGAACAGTTTTCAAAGGGCAACCACGGCTCAATGCTGAGAGCCCAAGTGGGTAGAGGATTTCATTTGAAGTTTCACGTGGTGCTTCGGAACATCTCAACTGGAAGATCATCAACCTCAGAGGGCTTGGTTTAGGATTTTTTTACCCAGTGACTTAGTATGTATGAAGTGGCTTTAAAAATATCACCAAGTGTTCCATTGTTATCTTTTCACTCCATTTCTCTCCAAACTTTACGGAACCCTTCCTATTCTGTACCAGGTTGCGTTCCCGGTGGTGCAGGATTTAGGCAGTCAGCTTCTGACGAAAAGGGCAGGGACGTAACCTTAGCAGTGACTTCATGGGAGAAGAGGCCTGGCCCTCCAAGGCCTGGCCATGAGGATGGCAGCGTAGTCAGCCCCATGGGGCGATGCGACGCTCCCCTATAATGTGCCATGGAGCAGAATGGACTCAAGGGCACACAGCACAGCAACGCGATTGTGTAGCATTTGACAGTAGCGAAGCACTCACAACACTCCTATAGCAGGAAACGTATCCAGTGCTTGATTGCTAAAATTAGGATCCTATGTATGTGTGTGTGTTTGTGTATCTATGGATTAGAGAGAGAGAGAGAAAGACCTATCTGTCTGAAAATAAACACAGAATGCACAAATCATGGTCGTCTGTGGTTAGCGGGGCTGAGAAGACTGCGAAGCAGAGAAGAAAGCTTTTAGTTTGCATCTTACTATTTCAAAAGTGCATATTGAACATTTGTTACTTTTATGATAATTAAAATCTTTGTTCATTTAAATTCATGCAAAAAAATGTACCTTGATATTTAAAGATTATGTGTCCCATCACTCCTCCTGAGTATTAGAGGGAAGTTTAGGAATCTTTTTAAATTCAAATAAACAAGTTCAGTAGTGAGCTTTTGTGCACTGTGTCTGACCAGAGAAAGAGATATACAGGCCTTCGGTATTGCATGAATGCAGACTAATAATTCTTGTTCATTGGTTTGGCATTTTTCTTTATAAATATAATTCGATTCTATGAAAATCCGATGGAGAGTATTAATGGAAGAAATTGTTATTCTTTAATAGTGTGGTGGGTGCATATTCTCTGTCACTTACACAGTCACAATTTTCCCATTGAAGAAAACACAATCATCTCAATCTTAGGACTAGATCACTGACCATTTGAAGAGCATGAAAAGAGTTTACCTTTGTATATGTTACCACTAGTGTCATTTCACAGGAAAATAGCCTTGGTAGGAAAGAGCCCTCCTTCCTGGCAGTGATAGTTGACTTAGAAGACAAAGGAAAAGATGCACTTGGGAGGCCAGATCCGTTCTGAAGCACTCAGAACCCTTATAGTCCTCACAGTCTGCTTAACACCAAGTAATTGTTAGTTAGCAATCAAACTGTGGCCCAACTAACTCATGATGCTTTATATACCTGATGCTGTAGCTTTATAGTTAAAAATCTAGGTAAAGCTATTTTTCACATTTAGACTTGTGCTGAAGTTGGGAGGTTAGCAACCTGGTTAGTTTTTGACTAGTATTTTTTTCATACCAAATGGTTGAGTAAAATGCCACAACCGTGTTTCACCATGTTGTATCTACAAGGGCATAACCTTACAGAGAGCTTTAGTTGCCAGAAGAAATTCAACGATAATTTCATCTATTCATATATCCAATTCTAAGAGAATGTATTGTTTTCTGAAATTTAAGAGGTATCAGATCTCCCTGTGACACCATCCGAAACCATTTTAGTCAAAAACAGGTGACGCAGAGAATTTTACAAAATAGCCATATTGGATGAATTTTATGAGCAATTGACAACCATGACACAATCCAAAACTATTTTACAAAACATTTACATTTCTCAAGAATTAGTTTCGCGAGTTCAGAAGGTTTCTCCTGAGATACAGGCTTAGAGTTGGCCATGAATTTTGAATAAGGTCAAGACCTGACCTCCCAATGTGGTGACCCAATTGACATTCTAAGAGGGCTCTCATTTACTTAGTCACAATGCCACAGAACATAAGCAAATTATAGAAAATCACAGCAATAAAAACAGCTGAACTCAATCACCCATGTGAAATAAGATGAAAATATCCTTTGGTGTGTATATTATTTTATCTTTTGGTGTGCTTGAATTTAGTCACCTTTTAAACTGAGTCAAGAATTTGGGTAAATAGGCTCTTCTTTATTTACTATAACAGGTATCCTCCTGTTGAATGCAATGAAAACCTTCCTGTCTTTCCACCACACGTGTTTTCTTGGATCGGGAGAATGCACAACCAAGCAGAGGATCAGCTCACAACTTTTGTGTCTTCCAGGGAAGAGTGTTATTACACAGATGCTGTTGCTAAGCCATAAGTGAGGTAGAAATAAACATTAAGCTGCCACCAGAAAGAATAGGGCTTAAGAAGTATAGTCAATAGAAGAATCAAAATAGCCTTCATTCTCTTTGTTTCCTGATATAGATAGCCCGTACAAGCTCCTCCCCTTTAGTGTGGGCCCCACCCCCAAAGTCATCAAGTCAAATCCAATTCACAGAGACTGTATATGGGTTTCTGAGGCTTGGAAAATTTACTAAAGAAGATAGTCTCACCTTTTCCCCGGGGAGCAACTGGTGGGTTTGAACTGACAGACTTTTCATTAGCAATCCAGCACTTACCCAACAACACCCTCAGAGTGTGAACAGAACCTATGAAAATGGATGCTATTGCTCCCATCAATATATTTTCTTATATGACAAACATGAAGCAATTTTTCTGCTGTAATTAAGTCCCTAATCAGTTGACTTTAAGTTAATTAAAAAAGAAAAAACAGGTTATCCTGGATGGACTTGACCTCTTCAGGTTAGCTCTTTAAAGAGATAGGGTTTCTGGTGGCATAGTGATTATGCATTAGGCTGCTAACCGCAAGATCAGCAGTTTGAAACCACCAGCCGCTCTGAGAGGAAAAGATGAAGCTTTCTACTCTGAGAACCCACAGAAGAGGTTCTGCCCTGTCCTATACGGCCACTATGAGTCAGAATTGACACGATGTTAGTGAACTTGGAGGTTTGGGAGAGATCAGAAACAGATTAACTCAGAGGTCTGAAGTAACATAGATGGTCTTCGACTGACCTTGAAGAAGCAAACCACTGTGTAGTGAAGAGGGTCATGTGGGGAAGGCTTCAATCTTATCCTACAGAACTGATTTTTTCAGCACAGAGTGGGCTTAGAATAGGCAGTTGAGCATCTTGAAAAGACTGAACTCTTGGTCTGTAGCTTGATGTCACCCTTGAGAGACCTTGCAGAGGTGTAACGAAGCCATGCCCAGGCCCCTGACTCAGAGAAGCTGTGAGATTATAAATGCACGCTAGTTTAAGCTGCTAAATTTATGATAATGTGTTACAGAACAATAGAAAACTGATCTGGAAAAATAAGCGATAAGCAGAAAATAATTATTTCTGATGCAAACAAATATTTGATTAACCTTGGACCTAACTCCTTCCAGTGTGTGTTTTTTCTGTAACGTCATGTCCCATGGCGTCCCTTCTGTTCTTCATAGTGGAAGCAGAAGTCCATTCAATCCACTTGGACCACTTAGATAAGATTTTGAAGTATGGAATTATATTTTTCTGGTCTCCCTATTTAAGTTAAGGCGGCCTGGAATTCTGCCTCCAGGAAGGACAGGAGAGGAGTCAATTCCCTGCTCCTAAATTTCCAATTAGACTTTTAAGAACGGAAGCGAGAACTTCACTTAAAAACAAGGAGTTTGAAACACAACACCCCAACATCTATTTAGTATGTATAATATAACAGTTTGTCTTATACTTAATTGATGGGAGAAACCGATTGGACGATGTAAGAGCCAGTTTTCCCACCCTAGACAGGACAACTACTCCATAGTCTGGGGAGGTGAAACGTCCGTGAGAAAGTAAGGAGCCTGTGTGTGAACTGCCTGAGGAAGGTCCTTAATATCCTCTACCCCAACCGGCTCTCAGGCAAGAGAGGGAGGCACGAGCTACTCCTGCAAGGTCCAGTACCTTGTGGGATCCATGGAGCTGAGGAGGTGTGGGGAGGCAAATGTCTCAAGAAGATTCTTTTCATCTAAAACAGCGGTTCTGAACCCATGGGTCGTGATCCCTCTGGGCGTCGAATGATCGTTTCACAGGGGTCATCTAAGACCATCCCAAAACACATATTTCCGATGGTGTAAGGAACCAAGACATCGCTCCTCTATCCATCTCCAGGCGGGTCTGCCCACATGCAGATACACCCATCTATGAGGACCCGGCGTGAAGACTGTCACCCATGCTACACCATGCTTCAAGACAACATTTCATTGATTTGTCATTAGAAATAAGTCTTTCACAATCTATAATGACATATTATTTTTGTGATGAATCACTATGCTCTAATTATGTTCAATTTGTAGCAATGAAAATACATCCTGCATATCAGATATTTACATGATGATTCATATCAGTAGCAAAATTACAGTTATGATGTAGCAACAAAAATAATGTTATGGTTGGGGGTCACCCCAACATGCGGAACTGTATGAAAGGGTAGCGGCCTCAGGAAGGTTGAGAACCACTGGTCCAAACAAGGTAGCAGAAAGAGAAAGAGTGTGTGAGGGGGAGGGTGTCCATCAGGGTAGAAGACCTAAGAAAAGCCCTCAAATTTCCTGGAGCTCTAGAAGGACAATGGAGAACTTCCAAAACCCTCTTGCATCCTTCTCCTGACATACCTGCAATTGAGGCAAAGGGTTCAGGAACCCGAAGACTTTAACAGCAGCCGTAGAAGAAAGCAAAGTGACCAAAATGGAAGAGAGCCAATGAGCAGCACAGGATTAACCTGCAGAGGCCAATGACAGAGATGGTCAGGATCAAAGCTATTGCCGCACAAAGACCGTAGAAGACAGATGACAATGGCTGTGCAGAAGACGCTCCCTCCCACCAATGCCACAGAACTTTGTAAGGCCCTTTGAAACTGGAATCGACACCGCGGGGAAAAACGGAAAGTGCATAGGATGAATTGTATGAATAGTGATTAGCTCACAGGAAGTCCGTGGGTGCAGTAACAGCAGCAGCAATAATGCCCGTCGAGTGCTCTACTATGTGCCAGCTATTGTTGGAAGTGTTTTGCAAATATGATTCTATTCTATTTCCTGGGTAGGACATCCTATCCTATTTTAGGGAAAACTGAGAAATAGAAAGCTTAAGTGATTTGCCCATTGTTACACAATTAGTAATTTGTCAAGCTAGAAAATTGAACAGACAGCAATTGGGGCTGATTTCCTTCCTAAACCTACTAAGATTATATTTTCTGTCACAAAGTTGGTCTGGGACACAAAATGGAACACGTGCTAAAGTTCAGAAAAAACAAATCACATTTTTCCCCATTTGCTCTAAAACACTTTAAAAGACAGGTTTAACCCTACAAAAAGGAAGAAGAGAATGCTATTATCAACTGAGAGTTAATTTTCCTTAAAACACTGAGTGAAGGATCAAGTATTAGTTATCATTTCTCTTGGTCAGTTGACATTAGTGTTCTTGTCATCAGTTTCCTCATCTGTAGAAAT
Source organism: Echinops telfairi (assembly GCF_000313985.2). Classification (NCBI taxonomy): domain Eukaryota; kingdom Metazoa; phylum Chordata; class Mammalia; order Afrosoricida; family Tenrecidae; genus Echinops; species Echinops telfairi. The sequence continues at coordinate 5,013,065 of NW_022111377.1, forward strand.
CCAGGGGTTTGAGACACGTTACGTTGTGTTTTCTCCTTCTGGGTAACTGCAGTCAATTGGTGGTGATCTCTTGGAGCTCTGGGTTGAGGATAAACTCACTGCCGTCAAGTCACTGCCATCTTACAGCAGCACAGTAGGACAGCATAGAGCTAGTCTTGTGGGTTTCTGAAGCGGTAAATCTTCATGGCAGTAGAAAATCTCCTTTCTCTGACAGAGTGGCTGGTCATTTAGAACTCCTGACCTTGTAGCTACCAGCCTGACGAGTAAACCATGATGCACTAGGGCGAGAGAGAAAACGGATCCCATTCAACCATGGATGTACTGACCCTAAGTCACCAGATGACCTCAATGTTTCTTTCAAATAGTCCATAATTATATAAGAGTCTAGAAGAATTCTATTATTCCATAATAGCTAAACTAGGTCCAGGAAAGAAACAAAAGAAATAATCCGTTGACTAGGGCAAAGAATCCTTGACCCTCTACACGTAAAGGAGACTCAGTCTGTTTATACTCTGCCCTACATCTGTGTAAATATGGGGAAATATAGATGTATTTCTTTGTATGTCAGTTTATTTTCCTTTGCTTGTATGACACACCTTAGTTGGCAGTTTTGAGCTTTCACATCTTTCTTTCCACAATTAGCTTCTTCTAGGAAATCCTCTAAATTCCCCCGTGGCTTTGGCAATTCAGGGAGCCACATACAGAAGATGACCTACAGGTATATGGTGCTTTTCCGTTTTGATACAAATTACTAAACTGCGTATTCTTTTAGTAGTGGAGTGGGATTAGCGCTCTGTGGCAGGGTGCTAGGAATGCAGATCCATTCAAACTTGTTAAAACAGTGGCACCAGTCCCAAGGGAGACAATTGGCCTTTTGTGAAGCAATTTGCAAGTATCATGTTCCACCCTTAAAACTTACCTGGGCACTGTTATTATGTGATTACTACAGTCAGCAGCAGCCATACTTTTCACTAGTTCACATTCTTTGAGGACTGTACAAATCAGGTCTGGCATGGGATTCGGAAATGCTAATCATGCCTTAAAAGCTGCTCTCAGTTAGGAACTAACCTAAGTGTGCTGATGCACAACATTGCCATGAGCAGGACATCCGCATCAGTCAGCACCCTTGAATAAGCGGAATGTTTAGATTGTTTATGTTTATGTAGGTGTCTATTGTTGATGTTATGAGTGATAGATATTAACTAGGGGTTTTGCCAAAAATCATTATAAAAATGTGTAAAGTGAGATATTCCATGGCTACACGTTTCTTTGCAGATTCAGAATGGAATGATCCACTCTCTTAGACAGCTGCTAGGAGGGTAGTGTTTAATAAACTTCAGAGAAGCTTTAGAGAGACATTCTTTCGTACCATGGAGTAGAGGCAGAGGGAAGAAGATGTGGATGGTTATTATGTTGTTGTAAGCACTTGAGCTGTTGCTGACTTACAGGATAGGGTAGAGCAAGACCACAGTTTCCCAGATGGTGGCTGTAACGGGAGCAAAGCTCCAGGTTGTTTGTCCTATGACACTGCTGGGAAGCTTGAGTCATTGACCTTTCTATTAGCGGTCAAGTGCTTTGACCATTGTACCACCAGGGTTCCTTAAGTATGGGGAGTTGTTGTATCCTGCCATGTTTCCACCATTATCCTTTTACTCTGTTGAAAACAACCTCATAGTATATGATATCTAACATTTGTTTTCATGCACACTGTTAGGGGGTTAATTATGCCTCGCAAAAGATATGTTGAAGTCCTAACCCCAATGGAGTATTGACATGATTTTATACCATCTGGGAATTTTTATGTAAGGATAGGGGTAGAATCAGTGGTGGAATTCAGCTGGTTTGGGACCCATACCGGATTTTGTGTTGAGTTCAGGGAGGCTGTTGTTAAAATGGCGCTTAAAATCCGCATTATCTCTGAGGTGGGCAGTGGCCTTGGGGCTGTGGCCTTCTTATAAGGAAGAAACTGGGAAATTCTCTCTCTCTCCGCCCCTTCACCTTCCTCCTTGCTAGGACTTTGTGTCTGCCTCCAGGGACATCGCTGGGGAGTTGTTGTATCCTGCCATGTTTCCACCCAACTTGGATCTGAGCAACTCTGCACCCACTGGTTTGCAATCTCCCTGCTGCTCTCTCCACCTCTCAATGTCATAGGCCAGCAGCTCTCTGAGTCTGAAGAGGCCTGAAGAGGACATCAGACCCGAGGACTGATCGCTTCTTAATATAAAGTTTTCTTACACATATGGGAGAACCACTTGTTTTGTTTCTGTGGACGACCCAGCCGAGCACACCCAGGACCAAGGATGTGACATTGCTTGGAAATAAGGTCTTTGAAGATGGTCAGATATGTTTACAGGATGTCACATTGGTGTAGGGTGGGTCCTAATCCAATATAAGTGGTATTTTTCTTAAAAGGAAGAGACAGAAATAAGCACAGACAGAAAAACAGCCATGTGAAGACAGAGACAGAGAATGGAATCATGTGTCTACTAACCAAGGAATGCCAAAGTCAAGTATCACCGGAAGAGAGAGAGGCAGGGACAGATGCTCCTTCACAACCATCTAAAGGAATCCACATGACCGGCATCCTGATTTTGGACTCCGGGCCTTCAGAGCTCAGATGGAACAAGGTCCTGTTCTTAAAAGCCATCTGGTTTCTGATGCTTCATTATGCAGCCCTATCAGTTACCACCAAGTTGATTTCAACTCATGGCAACCTGATATGTGTCAGAGTAGAACTGTCCATCCTAGGAATTTCAATGACCGCATTTTTGGAAGTAAGTCTCCAGACTTTTCTTCTGAGGTATCTTTAGGTGGACTTAACTTTCTAGGGATAGCACCTAACCCTTGACACCCAACAATGGCATGGTACCCCTAGAACATGAACACACACTTCAACTACCATCCTCAGCTAGATGTGACCTTTTCTTTTTCTGTAGCTCTTTTTGATATAGTTGTTATGAGTCTTAGATAGTCCATCTACTAGGAAAGCTATTACCCTGCACTTGACTTTGAAGTGCCTTGAAAGCCAAGAGTATACATGGCATAATTCATTACGTATGTCACTATGCAGTGTCGAACATAATTCTTTGCATATATTGCTTGCTCGTGTGTTTTGAATGAGTTAATGCAAATCTAAATCAGAACTATCTGATGAGTTTTGCTCTAGCTGCCAAGAATCTTCATTAAGTGTATCTTTGACTGGATTTGTAACCAAATACCTCATCTCACACACTACTGGCAGGTATATACACTAAGGAAGTCAAATAAATGGCTCCAAAAACTATGCAGTAGGTTCGATGCTTGCTAGCTTGACCCCTGATTTATTTTGCAAATTATACCATTGTCCCATCATCAGCATGTAAGAATTTATACTTGACTCATTCCTGGGTAACACGAAGACATGCGGTTAAAAAACGTCAGCAAAACTGAGAGAGTATCCCCCAACTTAAGTCACAGGTAGAAATGGCATGGCATTTCCTGGCAAGGAGCATTCCGAAACGTGCTGTTTGCAATGCCCTTTCAAAGCATCTGTCATCAAACTGCCAAGATCCTTCACCACGCTGCTGATTTCTAATACTACACTTAAGCCCTTTCCTGCCTGGGAGCTTGAGGTTGCTCCATCCTGGTTTTCCTGTTCAAGATTCACCTCAAGCTGATCTTTTCCCATAGAAATTCAAAATAACAGATTGTTTCTGTCGTAGATGTGTATGTCTATATACGCATGTACAAGCTTACCCGAATATCAGCCGAAGCACCTAATTTTACCACAAAAACTGCAACAACAACAAAGTGCTGAAAAAATTCGGCTTATCCACCAGTATATACGAGATATATATGCATTTGCATAGGTCAGTTTGTCCCAAAAGTATTTTGGTTCCTTAGCAGGTGCAAGTGCTAACAATACAGAAGACAGACACAGGTTTTCTCAGGGCTTCACTACAGAGAGAGAAATATTTTAAATAAATCTGTAATATAAAAGACAACTGAGGATAACCAGTTTAATTAATTTAATGAACTTTTACTTTAAAAGCAAAAAAGCTAAATCACATTTTCATTCTAACAAGGAACCTAAACGTTTGAGGAAGAATTCAGAAATGAGAAATAAGAAGACACCACTATCTGCTCTTACAATAGAGATGTCACTTGCATTGGAAACACCCTCCCCCCCACACACACACACACAATTAGAAACAGTGAAATTCTCAGGTAATGTGCAAGATACAATTTTTTTCTTTCTTTTGAATATATGAGAAGGCATCAAAAATTCATAGAAAGGGGCATTAAAAATAGTGGGATTTCTCCACAACTTGTTGAAGCCCTTGGTACTGTATGATCCTAACACACAAGTTGAGCAGTGTCTTCAAAGAGGGCTATTGAAAGCTCATTTTCAGACAATCAGTGATATTGGAACAAATTTAGTCATAACTTTTGATACACAATGGTTTTTTTGAATGAATTATGCTCATCTGAAAAAACTTTTAGAAAATTATCATTGCATTTCTGCATCTTGGTTTGTTTTGAGAAATATTTTCTTATCTATCTTGACTACTTTTCTCATTACTTTCACTTTCCCCCCCTTTTGTCTTGAGCGAGAAGTCATTAGTAATCTTTTTGATGACTCTTCAATAGAATCATCAAATCTCCACTATTGGACCTCCTTCCTTTCGCCCCGGAGTCTATCGGGCTTCCGAAGCTTCTTACTTCACCCTGAAAGGTGGACATAACCAGCGCTTTCTTCTTTGGGGATAACAAATCAGGAAGTTTGGTAAGCATAATCCTCCAAAGTGCCAAATTGCTCGCAATGAGTTCTGTTCTAATTAACTACATCCAGGAGACAGTATAATGTAGTTTCTAAGATGACAGTGCTTTGTAATGAGAGCTATATGAATTTGAATCTAGTTCTAATCTATTAACTTTGGAGGGACCCACTTCAATTTGCCTAATCTCTACTTTCTCGTCTTTATCATGGATATAATCATACCTAATTCACAGTGGTGCTGTAAGTATTCAATAAAATAATGTACATAAAACATTAGTTTTGTGCCTGAAACTCAGAGTAAACAAACCACAGTTTGTTATGATGGCAGTATAATCATCACCCTTTCACAGTTAGATCGATCCTCTTGACACCATTGTGTTAAAAGTACTGTGAAAACTGATTTATGCTTATCTTTTCTCTTCCTTGCTCAATACTTTTCCATAATTTCCTAATCTCAAAATTAGGGAGAGGAATGCTAGTGCTATTTTTCATAAGGGGGCTTCAAAATATATGTGTAAAACTGCAAATAAAATATAATGAAAAATTCCCATGAACGTTTTGGAGCCCCCTCGTAAGTTATTTACTTTAAAAAAAAAAGCTTTTAATTTTCGGTTCACACACACTACAGTTGCTACCTGCCAATTCATTGTGCGAATAGGCTGTGCAAAGAGTTAATTTCAGTCTCACACTACCCTGCCTAGAAAGATAATATATATCCTCTCTTGTGGTTGAATAAAACAGAAGGACAAGAGAAGCCAATAGGAAGGGCTCAGGTAGAAAGAAAATGTTTTGAAAATGATGATGACAACAAACGTACAGATATGCTTGACACAAATGGATGGGTGTATAGATTGTCATAAAAGTTGTAGGAGCCCACCATAAAATGATTTAAAAACAAACAAACAAACAAAACAGCAGGACTAATAGGTTGACTGATTCCAAAGCCTTTCATTCTAACCACTGTGTATGCATATGCATCTCTGCCTTCTCAACATTTTCCTCACTGCAATCCAGGTGATCTTGCCAAAGCACAAAACCAATTGTATCACTCGCTATGAATCAGAATTGACTCGATGGCAATGAGTTTGGTATTCTAATTAAAAATTTTTAATGCCAACAGAGTTATCACAAAAATTAAACTCCCCCAAAATATTATAAGGTCCTAAGAACTGAGCACTACTTAAATTTCCAACTCATTTTTTACCCTTCTTTGCCTTTCTTAGAGGGCCTTCTTGTTTACTCTTGAATAATCAATCTTTTTTGATCATTGCACGAGCTCTCCCTGTATCTAGAAGTCCCATCCCATTTTTATCACTTGGGTCTCAATTTACATATCTGCTTCCTCAGAGAGCTCTTTCACTGGTCTCCTAATCTTATGTAGTGAATTATTCACCATCCCATAACTCTATTCTAATTCCCACGAGCAATCATCACTATCTGATCCTTTCCTACTTCACTGGAGTATTGTTTCTCCCTCCCAGGAAGATGAAAATCTCTGAAGATCAGCACATTTATCTACCCTGGTCAATAATGTATCTACAGTGCTTAGAAAGGGCACTATAGGTATTTTACTAAAGATATGCTGGGAAAAGAAGATAAATTCAGCATCTGTGACTGTTCTATCCCTTTCCATAAGTACAGTTAAGAATATGTGTGTGTATATGTACATGTGTATGTGTGTGTGTGTGTGTGTGCGTGTGTATGCTATTGTGCCTCAAATGTGGAAGTGTGATCTATGATTCTTAATTCATTCTGTAGATGCTATAAACTTGAAAGGAAAAGTAACACTTGAGATTTAACTATAAATCTAATAACGAATAACTTTTTTTATTGTGATGTGACTGTAGTAGTCTTGTATTTGAATTTCAAGAAAGAGAAATGCGTTCCCAAACAGCTAGATATGTAGGTCCAAAAAAAAAGAAGTTTTTAACTGCCACACTCACTCCGAAGCCCATTCATCTCCTCCAGCCTCCCAGGGATGAGTACGTTCTGCTGAGCTCTATAATAAGAGAGGCAAACACGCCGCACCACTGACCTCACAGGGCAGGTGCCTGTAAAGCTAGACTTCTGATGCTGGGCTCCAGCTTCCTTCTCTCACGGGTCATCATCTTCATCTGGGAGAGCGGTTGTCTGCACAACCTCTAAATCATGCTCACATTGTGCTGTCAAAGCTGGGTCCCTAACCACCTCTGGCGGGGCAGAAGCAGGCACGACCCCGAGCTCCAAGTCAGGCTCTCCAATGAGTTGTCCAGCAAGCCAAAGGAAGGCTTTCACCTTTTGGCAGAAATGTCATAGTGCTGACAGTTCATCTTTTGGTGGAAGATGAAGGATTTTGCCTTCACTTTCCTGTCCTTCATGTCCACTGTGTTGCCACACAGCACCATGGGCAGTTTTCACATACTCGAACCAGATCCCTATGCCAGGTAGGCACATTCTTGTCAGTACCCCTCGAGGTTACGTCGAACATTATAATGGCACACTGGGCTTGAATAGAATGGCCATCTCTCAGGCCTCCAAACTTTTCTTGACCAGCTGTATCCCACACGTTGAATTTAGTAGGTCCTCTGTTAGCGTGGACCACAAGGGGATGGACCTCAATGCCTGAGGTAGCTACATACTTCTTCTCAAATTCACCAGTCAGGTGACGTGTCACAAATGTTGTTTTCCCAGTACCACCATCACCCACCAGTACGAGTTTGAACTGGACTTGGGGTTCTCCTTGGGCGGCCATCATGATGGAAGCATCTGTGGGCGCATCTGACTGAGGGCTGGAAAGATGGAGGAAGCGCAATTCAAATGCCTGGAGATGCAGCCGACGCCAGCACGCAGGCGCAAACAACTATTTTTTAAGAAATGAGTGTGAGATTCAGATTTTGAACCATATTATAAAACATAGTTCTTTACCCAAAAAGTCAAGGAAATTGATATCCAAAACAAAAAACCCAGAAACAAAATCAGAGCAAAATCTAAACCCTTTTGTTCACTTTAGCTTTTACCCTCAAAATAAATATTAGTTTTTAGAATTAAAAATACACTTTTTATGCTTAAGCAAAATGATGTCACCTGGATGGTGCCACTGTGTTCTTTTCTGAATATATTTAACAAACGGTTCAAATAGAATTGTGATTTTAAAATCAAACAATTAGTCATCGCTCTGTGAACAGCACCAAGAATAACAAGCAAGTGAGCCAGGTGGAAAATAAAAACCAGAGCCCCAACAGTTTTCATCCAGCCAACTGCAGTGCGTAGAGACCCTCTGGACAGAACAGAGCTGCCCCATCCTATTTCGAAGGCTGTAATTGTTATGGGAACAGATATTGTCCTCCTGCACAGAAACGGGTGGATTCTAACCACAGACCTTTCAAGTTAACAGCCAAGTGCTTTATCACGGTGCTACCAAGGCTCCTCCCCTAAAGAATCAACTCACTGCCACTCTGTCAATTCCAATGCATAGCAATACTATAGGACACGGAAAACGTGCTCCATAGGGGTTCTGAGATCACAGACCTTTACAGGAGCAGGCAGACATATCTTTCTCCCTCGGGGAGTTCTTTACAAAGGATCTCACCCATCGGAGCATGTTACATGGTGGATCAGAATTCCAAAGGCCACCTGGTACTGGTTGCATTAAGATTTTTTAAAAATAAAAGGTAAAGTAGTAGGACAAAGGATATTTAGAAGTAGCATCCTCGCAGAAAGACAGGAAAAAGACATGTGAGACATGAGGCCAGCCACAAGAATTATATGTCAACTCCTGTGTAAACTGGATCTAGTGCTAGATGAGGTGGGGTTCGGAAACGATGAACATATGCTTCTGGATCACAAAAGAGGCTACGGTTCGTGTGTGTTGAGGTCCATAGGGTGGCTCTTCTCCAAATGATTGTTCAGTGATCCAGACAGACAGAGGCACTGCCGTTTTATTACGAGGCATCCAAGGCCATCCTAGAGGTCAAGGTCTCAGTCAGTTAGAAGTAAAGCAGCATGATGGAGGGTCCATGGGAAATTTGTATCAATCTGAACTGGAAGAGGCACGCATCACTCTCACATTATACGGTCTTAGACAGGACTTAGACACACGGGCTCACCTGAAAGCAAATGAGAATGGGAAATGTATTCTAGTCTTCTCCGCATACGCCTGGTACTTTTATTATAAAGGGAAGAAAGGCAAAATGGATTTTGGTAGAAAACTACAATTTCCAACCCAATTCCAATTGCCATATGTATGCTCTATTGCCCTGAAGAGAAGACTAGAAGATGTATGTGACTATACATTGGTAAAGAAAAGATAGGTGTTAAATGTTACATAACAAGATAGATTTCATGAGACAGATCTAATTATTATCCCACTGAAAATATAAGCATATATAGAATGAGGCTGTGATATAAATACAAATATAAATTAAGAATGAAAATCTATTTAATTTATTCTTTAGTAAGTTTTTTTAAACTCTGAAGATTTCTTTCAATGTAATTAATACATGTTGTAAATATGAAGAATATTTTGTAAATTTGTAAAATCTTTCTTCCCCTAAATTGTATTTATTTTACTGCTATTGTTGATAATATACCTAATGTGATAGTTAAGGTTTTTTACCTGCTTCACTCACACAGGATAATCAGTGGCTTGACAATTAAGACCAGGTATCGCCCCTGTGGTGTGACCTCCTTAAGAGTCGATATAAGCAAATGCTGTGGAATAGTATGCTTGCTTTTCTGCCTGGTCTAGATCTTGCATCTGACTTACTGACCTCAAGTTTTCTGGCCTTGATCCTACGCCCTGTCACATGTCTGCAGTTCCTGAGTGTTGTCAGCCACAAGTTGTCAACCTCTGATTTATTTGCCTCTGAAACCGATCATTTTCCTGCTCATCGTTGAGTCCATCACCCCCTGCAGCTACAGGAAAAGAATTCACCCTCAATTCTAACCCATGGACTTGGAACGAGCCCCTCGTGACAACAGTGTGAACCATTTCCTTGCTATAAACCTCTATTTATATACACACGTCATACACTTGACTGGTTTTGCTTTTCTAGACAAGCAACACTAACCCAGACAGACAGACAGCAAGACAGACATCAACCGAGTCCACAGTTTCTACCTATACAATTTAGCAACCTTGACCGTATTCTTCAAGCTGTACAGTCCTCTCATTCTCCTTTGCTGAGTTGTTCCTCCCTCATTAATATAAACTCACTGCCCCCTTCCAGTTCCTGTCTACTCCTTCAAGACACAGTGGTCGATTTGATCTCATATAGATAGTTGTTTAAAAAGCATCATGCTCCGGGTAGACCGTTTTCACTAATTAAGTTAACCTTTTGGTTCATAAAATATCTTCAGGGGATATTTTTGGTTTAATTTTTAAACAAACATCTTTTCAGGAATTTAATCAGCCTTCTGCCTCTAAACATCTAGAGTCCATGAGAATATGCTATTTTGATCTTCATTTTCTTCCTTTCAATCGGGATTCCTTGATCAAAATATTTGGTAATGGTAACTGGAACCGTCGAGAGCTGGTCTCATGGCAAAGGAGGGAGCTGTTCATGGAAGCAATTCGTCACACATTCCATCCCCTCCTCCTGGTTCTGGCTTTCCTGTTCCAAGTGAACAGGCTTCTTGCGGTGCCTTGGACGGCCACGTGCAAGCTTTGAAGACCCCAGACACAGCAACACATGAGGAGCTAGCACACTAGCCATGTGATTAGGCCAGTTAACTGTTTGTCTCATGGAAATATGACCCTAAACTTCCAAAGTAAGCAACCAAATGCCATGAAATGTTTAGCTGTACAGAAGCAGCCTCGGTGTCTACTCTTGCGGGGAGAGTGGCAGGGAGTGGGTTGTTGTGTAAATATATCCGTCACACAACTTTTGCCCATTCCACTTCTCTCAGCTATACAACGTATTGAAAGCAATCACAAATAATCAGTAGGGTAAAATAATTTCTGCTTTTCGATGCAGATTTTCATTCTCTCAAATAAAGTTACATCACCGAATGTCATAATGCCGGGCAAGAAATAAATCAGCCTGGTCTCCTTCTTTTTTACCATAACTTCATCCTTTAAAGCACCTTCATGAAATAAACAAAATGTGAGGTGTACAGAGAAACGATGCTGTCGTTCCCACAGAGTAATGCATCAATTCTGTTTTCAAGATAAGCAGCATAAGAACTTAAGGGGAAAAAGCAGATTTTTTTCCCCAATGACAATGCATGGCAAAAGCAAAAGGTTTTAAAGCAAACATACGACTGTGTCCTCTACTAGTCCACCAACCAGCCCTTTGTCACACTGATCAACCTTTTATCTCTCTTTCCCAGATGTTAATCAGTGGTTTGGTTTGCGTGTTTCTTGCGTCACTGCAGCAGCCAGCCCTAATGGGGATTCTGTATGCCCTGAGAAATCAACTCATTTGGGCCTAAATGAAACATTTCACTGTCTTGTTTTATCTCCTCTCTATTCACATTAGCATAATAGCTTCTAATTGGATTGTATTTGTGATTAGCGTCAGCAAAGGTTGTATTCTCTCCGAAGAAACTGATGACACGGCAAATTGCTGGGCTCCATCTGGAACATTTTTCTCATCTCTTGCCAGGAGAGATGGCTTCAGGAAATATAGCTCCAGGAGTACCTGGATAACACATTTGTCATAAATAGTAGAAGTTCACTCAGTGCATCATAAAGACCTCCCCATTCAAATATCTGAAATATTCCATAAGTCTCAAATGTACGCTCTCAGAACCAAAGCATTCACTAAAGGACATTAAACATGCTCCGAAGTTCAACAGGTGAATTATTTTATAACCTTAGAGTGAAGGAAGCCTTTCAAGCCTGAGGCCCAAGGTAGAATCCACAAATAAAATGACTGATAACATACTACCAATAAAATTAAACCAGACTAAGGAACTGTAAGAGTGAGTCAAAAAACTATTGCTATCAGGATTCTAGTTTATACATGCATAATTTTATTGCAAACAAAACGTGTTTAAACATGCCTCTGCCTACATGGCTACAGACATGTTTGATCAATGACTCATTTGTCTTCGCCTTGTTAGGGTGCCTGCAAAAGACGTTTCCCATCCACGGTGACTTCTGAAGGGTTCTGGGGGGGTGGGGGGCGGGCAGGTCAATGCAAAGCATAAACGTCAGTTCAGAAGGTTGTGATGACGATGGGGGGGATTCCGCAAGTGTAATTTTTGTTTCTTTCCTCAAAGGATATAGGACAGCCATGCAGTCTTACTATGAAGAAATTTTAAGAAATGGGAAAATTGCATTGGCAAGAAATTGCTTTGGCCAGGAAAGCTTCACTGAGAAATTTCTCTTCAACACAACAAAATCACGATTGGAGGGGAGCGTGGGCTGTGCTGTGAGAATTTCCTGAGGAGGCCTTTGCCCCAATCCCCCCTGTCGCTCTCATCTTGCCCTCGCACACTCATTTTTCTTCCCCAACTTCAGAGAATATTGAAATTAAAGCAATTTAAGTCTCTCCATACTGCCCAAACTACCATTTTAATCTGGTGATTTTGAAAAGCTCAGAATTCTTCAGAGAAGACGGAGGGAGATGGAAACACCACCCTCAGAAGCACATAGACGTAGGAGAAAGAGCTGTCCAGAGACAATAGCTTCCCATTTTCACCGTTTTGGCTCATAAAGATTTCTATGATTTTTGTAGCCATATTTTAAAATCACATTTGTACACTTTGGTTTTATGTTATAGTCAATGGCTTATTCATCTGAATACATCAGGGAGTCTAAGGATTGACAATAGTGGCTTTGATTTGGGGTTTATAACTGTATGAACAGAATGTCATATCAAATTTCTATTCAGATGCATTCCATATTACTAATAAAAATTACGTTTGCTGTCTAATTTTGGTGCTCCTCCTTTCCCTCTCTGGCCTGACTTTTATCATTTGAAACATTTTCTGTCATTCTAAGAGAATTAAACAAACATCGTCCCCTACACACTATCTCCTCTCTCCATCATAAACTTGCTATCGCCAGTGTGGCGGTCCTTTGGATGACGGGGAGGGCAGGAGGGAGAGTGGGGAAAGCGTAGGTCTAACTAGAGATATGATGTCACCCCTACGTCTTGGGTTTGCTCTCCAGTGTGTGCTCATCACCTTTATATCTCTCACAATCAGTGGATCTTGGTGGTTTCAGCAGAGGTTTCCTCCTATGAAGTTGGGCACCGGTGAGAGAAACTCCATCTGAAGGCCCATCCAGTAGGACTGAAAAAGCTGCCAACTTCAAATCACCTTATATAAATAGTGGTAAACACTCTTCTGCAGTAATCACCACTGGCTCTCTTATTAGTTTACTATCTAAATTCTTAACTTGACCCAACACGGTGGGTATAGTCTATGCCTCTTCATGCACGCCTCAAAAAGGACGGACCACGGAAGAGCTTTCCAGGATGGACTCTCCAGACAGCTGTGACCAGAGACAACCAGATCCATGACATTTCGGAGCAAGGATGGAAGGAAGCAGATGGCAGTGGACACCGACAGGGTGATCTCTCCAACCAATTCTAGGCCGCTCAGAAGTCCTTTAGAAAATACAGTCAGCTTTGGGAAGAGAACCAAGGAAGGGGTAGTGGTGGTGGTGGTGGGGGTGGTGTGTGTGCACAGAATTGACTGAATTATGCTGCGTGATTCTCATGATAAAGGTAATTTTATCTGCATATTTCAAAAATGACACCACCCCCCAGCCTGGCCTGGGGCTTTGGGGCTCGGCTCGAGTGGAGTCCCTCTGGGACATGGGGGTACAGTGAATGGGGTGCCCCTTTGCTGGGCATACCTACACAGTAGGGGATGCTGGGTCCCTCTAGGGTTTCCCGTATGGGCTCCAATAAATTTCTTCCCTTTTGCTCCAAAATAAATCAACAAACAAATAAATAAAATTATTAAAGAAATGAATAAATAAATAACACCTCACAGGGCAAAGGATGTTGACAGAATGCCTATTGCCATTCTTCTAAGAAGGTCTCAATCACTGGGTCCACCCATACTTGCTGAGCCCTGATCTCATTTTCGTGAAGAAGAGGACTGTTCCTTTCCGATCAACTTGTTGCTCCTGGGTGACTTGCTGTTCCCTCTGCACTAGCGCCCCAGCCCACTTAGGATCACAGCAGGATAGTCAGAGGAGCAGAGTTTGAATCTGACCTGCCTGTCCTACAGCTTCCCACAACTGAACGCTCAGGAATCACTTTCACATCGGGGCAGGGGGCTCAAGCCAAATTGAACTTCTCCTGGAATACCTCCACTCCCGGTAAGTTCGAAGTGACAATCTGTTCGTTATGACCATTATTGGACAAATATAAAGAGATCTCCATGAAATTAAATAAACGTATATACCGTTCCCAGCCTTCTACCCATTGGTCTCAGTTCTGCCTCCAAGAAATGTGTTCTTCAGCAGTGTAGCAAAAGCTTCAAGACTGGTTTAACATCCTAAAAAACTTGCTTTTGCCTGTTGGTGAGCCCTTTCCTGAGCGGAAGGGGCGGGAGAGTTGGGGAAGCAAAGGTATCACCAGGGATACAGTCTTCTACCACCCCTGATGCTGTGAGGAACGGGGTATTCCCGCCAGTGTCTTCTCAGCAACTCCTATTCCTCTCAAAATCAGTAGCTTTTGAATGTTTCAGCAGCATTTCCATCGTATGAAATTGGACATATACATAATTCTTGTCCACTCATTTTTTTCCATTGGAGAATGATTACTTGAAACCAATAAAAGTAAACAAGCCTGTTGGAGCCTCTTTCTTGTTTAAGCTTTGTGTTCTTATTATAAAGCAAACATGTAAAACTCTAAAATCCACGGTTTGACATCGGAACCTTTATTATCATGTGTACCCAAATTTTAAAAGCTGACCTTTAGAGACTTTGTTCGCTTTTTTTATTCTTTCTCCTTATCAGTTTGGCATCAAGGTTCTTTGCAGTCTTAGTTCAAACACTACTTTTAAAACAATTAAAATACAGTTTTGGAGACTTCCAAACAACTATTTGCTGTATTTTGCCAAAGAATATTTTCACTTCCTGGGTGCCTTTGACAAATCAATATAACCAGGAGAATTGTAAGTCTTTCCTGCCACAAGCATGCGGTTTTCTTTCCAGGTCACAGATGAGCTTCTGTAATTGGAGAAGGAATTGAAATTCTGAGAGAGATGCCACATAAGCGAGTTTTTAAAATGCATGTGATTCTTGAACACTACTGCACTTTGATAGCAAATGCAAACAGTGGAAAACAGGATTCCCCTACCTAATAAACCTTCACCAAACATTTTATCAAAAGGGATCCTGGCAAACAGGTCGCAGCAATGAATACTACTAGATTCCAAAGAGTGTAACTAACTTATTGTTTAAATTGCATTGCCAGCAAGTGACTTTAAAGGAATAGAGTCCCGATGTGCTAAAGAATCAGCAGAAGACCAGACATGTCGTCTATGGTGGCCACAAGATGAGTTCAAACGGCCACCACCCAAGGACAAAGTATCACCAGTGGTATAAAAAAAATAAATACCAGGAAAATGCAAGATGTTCTCCCCCAGTGAAAGTATGGTCTCAGTCTATATCCAGGTTTGATCTTGTGTAAGGGACGTGACTATAAACAGCGAGCGATATTTTGGGAACTGAACTGAAAGCACTACTCTGCCTTGCCTTTTTTTTTTTTTCTGAATACAGCTTTCTACGGCAGTGCCTCGGACAATCCTAGATTAGTCTATCCTTGGTAATGGTGCGTATCCCATAGGGGGAAACTAGAAATCCCAACTGACAATAGTGCATCTTCTCTATATTCATTTGTTTTTAATAGGAAAGTAAACAGAGCCCACACTTCCAGTACAATAGGTGGCGTTTTGGAGAAATAATATCCAAAGGTATGCCTTTAGTATTTCCAGAATAGCCCTATGATTATAACAGAACGCAAAAGCCTGGGCTCTCAATGGTCACACTGCCCTGTCTTCAATGAGTCTGCAGTCGAATTAAACAAGTCAGACGGGGTCACATGAAATACTGACAAACCACTTAAAGGAAGAATCATGATAGATGATAAATTGCAGTGGGAGTATAGAGTAACTTTTATTAAGACTTTTCATAACTTTAAGAGTAGAAAACTTTGAATAATCATTGAAGTAAATTTTCACAAGAGACGAAATTAAGTTGGATTTCCTTACTCGAGGTCATTTTGATAATGATTCCATTTAATACAATGCTTCAAGAACATATCACACTTACATAAATCCTAATGCAAATGGGAAATATGCTCCTCTATAAAGAGCCCCACTTGAACTGCAGCTTAGGTATTGGGCTGCTAAATGGAAGGTGGAGATTTCAAATCCACAAGTGGTTCAAGCCAAAATTCAAGCCCTAGTTCAAAGGCACCAGTGATTCAAGCTGTTTCAAGGATAAAAATGAGGCTGTCTGCTCTTTCAATGATTTACAGTCTTAGAAATGCCATCTAGAGCCATTATGATCAGAATTGACTCAATGGCAAGGTGCTTGGGTTTGGATTGGGATATGGAGCCTTATTAAAGACCAATAACGTTGACCCTCTCATTCTATGTTTAGAATTCTAACCCAAGGGAATAAGAATGGAATCAGGACCAAAAAATACTGATTCAGAAGAAAATTAATGAGCTTTTCACAAACATATGCAAGTCAGTGTGCGGCACCCTATAGCACAGCCATGAACAACACTACTGAGTTATCTATGGCATTTCGAAGAATCCAATTAAAGCATCTCTTATCAAAATAAACACTTTGCTTTCATCTAAATTTCCAGCAATAAGGGGTTACTTACACAAATGTTTAATTAAACGGCATTAAGTCCTAGGACTTAATACTAAGCCAAACAAAGCCAAACCTGTTCCCATGAAGTCGGTTTTGACTCTTGTCTAGCTGCCCTATAGGAAAGAGTAGAACTAACAGGGCTTCCAAAGCTGTATATATATATGGAAGCCTGTCCCGTCTTTTTCTGGGAAATCAGCTCTTGCGTTCAAACCACTGACCTTTTGGACAACAGCTAAATACTTGATCTCTGTGCCACCAGTACATCTAACACTAAGTGTTTTAGTCCAGGTTGACTAAAGAAACAAATCCAGAGACACTCCTATATGTGTAAGCGACAGCATTATATCACGAAGTAATTATGCATCAATAAAACACCCCAGCTCAGTCTAGATCAGGTTCATAAGTTCAATATTAGCCCACATGTCTGATGCCAAATGCCAGAAGATCACAGGCCGGTGGTTGGAAAGTCTTGTGGATCCAATGGCAGTGGATGCATCTGCATGGCTGGCATCAGCATGGCTTCATGTGGCTTATTAACAGGAATGTGTAGCATGGAGAGTGTCTGAAAGGGGCCTGCCTCTGCTGACGGCAGAATCAAGAAAGAGGAAGTTCCCAGAATCCTCATGAGAAGGCCATGCCTGCAAAGAGGGATCATCTGGCTGTGACCCGATGGGCAGGCTGGACTCTACCCCTTCTTGCTTTTATCGAGTTGACATGAAATTGTGTAACTACAACACTAAACATTCATGAAAAATAACATTTTCAAATATTTTTAAGAGCATTAGAAGATGTCCACAATAGTGTTCCACAACATAAGCTAAATACATTTCTTTTACGTTGATTCTGACTCAAAGTGACTCTATAATAATGTACAGCAATAAATAAATAAATTTTTAAAATCTTCTTCATGTCAAATTTGAGCTTCTCAAATTGCAATGGAAATGAAAAATCTGAGAAGAATGCATACAAGCTAAACTTTTAACTGGGCCTGTTAATGATGATCCTGATTTTAGAAATACAAGAGTTAGTCAAGAAATATTGGTACAAAACTACAGAAATTTTTATTAAACAAAAATATCAAAATGTGAAGCTCTTGTTTCTCAACATAGCCTCCATATATGTAGTCTACACTCTTCTGAAGGTGATGTTTCTATCTTTCTAATCCTTCTCTGAAGAATTCTGCGTTCTTTGATTTCTACCCTTTCAAAACGACAGTTTTGACATCATTGAGGGACTCAAATCCTGTTCCTTTTAAATGTTGTCTGACTCTTGGGAACAAAAATAAGTCTCAAGAGGCAAACTCAGGGCTGTCGGGTCGATAGGGTAAGGTGTTACCACAGGACCAGAGGACACCCTAGTGACCCTCCGAAGAATAAGCAGGTGCATTGTTGTGAGGGACAAAACCATCCTCTGTACCACTTTTGATGGCTTTCTCAACAAGGTGGAGTTCTGTTTTCTTAAAATTTCTTCATGGGAGGGCATGTTATTGTCCTGTATCTTTTGAGAAAACCCATCAAGAGTACCCCTCTCACCACTGCCATCAAATCAATTCTCACTTGCATCCTCGTACCTGTTTGTTTTCCGACTTTAAAGTATACTCATATACACATATCTATACTTTACTGGCTACAGATTTTTTCTGATGGCAACATTATGTTCAATTTTAATTTTTTCCTTATAGACCTATTTTCTGAAATGAGCACATTTTTCTTTTATATTAAGAAAAAGGGAGTATATTTCAAAATAGCAAAAATATATAGGGCCAACTTCTCCACAGCTTGCTCTCCGTCTCTCAGGTGGTTTCTGCATAAATCTTTGTGAAATTTCTTTGGCTGGGAGATGTTTCCCAAGTCTCTTCAGAGCTAGAACTCCTTCTTATGAATTAAAATTCATTCCTTTAATATATAGCATAATTATTTTGAGAGGAAGATTGAGTTGATTCCATCTCTTGTTCCACTGACCTCCTGTCTAGGAACTGGAAACAGTGATTCCACATTTGAGGTGGCCCGCCATGAATCAACCCCCCACCCTTTTAGGGTCTCATAGTCATCATGCCTGGGCAGCTCCCTGCTTCAGAGACAATCCATCCTTCAGCGAATTTACAAGTTGGAGTACACGAACTTTTCAAAGTTCAGGGAAACACAGCTGCATAAGAAATAGGATTGAGAAAATGGCATAGCCTTTCTAAACTCTCTCCTGAAAAATGAAATGACTAATAGCGGAGTCCACTCTATAAGCACGTTCAGCACTTAGTAGGTGTTTAAGAAACATTCACTGATCTTTCCCTTCCGTGTGTATTTAATCATTTCTTCAAACAACGTGTATACCTAAACTTTTAAAGCTGAGTCAAATTGTCAAAAGACCAGAAGGAATGTTGGCACTGACACTGATATGACTACGAGGGAGATTTGTTTATTGATTCAGTTTTTTCCTAATATTTATTGAAGGTTTAAAATTGTAGAAATCTATCACATTAAGCTGCATAGGGAGAGATGATAACTTTGAAGAGTTTGTATTTATCACGGGCCAGTGATTTTCATTCAACTGCCGTCTTCAGCGAGTCTGCATTTACAGGGAAAACGATGACAGTCATTGGTTACGTTTTTTTAAAAAACAGCGTGAGATGCCTTTTTTCTCTTATACCTGGTGCTCCTTTTCAGAGTTAACCATTGGAGCCAGGATTGACATCTTGGATTTTTCAGGTATCTGCATTTTAAAAGATTTTATTTACATTAAAGCTTAGGTCACTTTAGTAGATCTGTTTAAAAGAAAACATTACCTTTGTGTGACCTTTGGGATTTGAAGGTGAAAATTCAGTCACTGGAAAAAAAGACTTCGGAGTTGTCATGGGTGAAATCTCTAAGCTCAAAGACAATTGTTCCCATCCTGTTGATGTCTCCCTCCAGCTATAAAACGCAGTTGAACACAGATCAGGCCAAGTGGGCTCTGATGGATCATGATTCTTATTGAGAAAAATACAGACTCGTTAAAAAAGAGACGTGTTAAAGGAAAAGAAAATAAACGGGTGAACTTCTATAAAAGCAGCGATACATTCCCAAGGATCCTTCAGAAAGCAGATTCCGTGCCCTTTCCAATTCTTAAACTGATGTTATAAGCTAAGTACTTTGCCTCAAGAGAGAAGAGTGATATTGTGCTGGTTATCATATATCAGCATTACACCGGACATCATCAGTTAATGATCGTTTATTCCTAGCTGCTTGAAGAGTAATACCTAGCAATTATAGCAAGTGTAAGTCAAATAGTAATAGCATACTTTACATAGTATAGTAATTATAAGTTATGTCCATGTATCTGGGACAAGGGTCTTTTATGCTGGGTGTTAAATCTCTTCTGCAATTTATTCATAATTCCATCACTAGGATTGAAGAAAGAAAGCTTGCCTGTAGAAAAGAAACCCGTTGTCCTTTCACATTTCCAATAAGTCATTTGAAGAAACTGCTCTTTGCATGCCTTGCTAAACCCAATTACCACCAAGGCATCATAAACAAATACTCATTGCACTTACAGCTGGTGCTTTATTGCACAATGAAACATGTATTGATAAAATTTAAACCATTTAGAGAGAGTAAGTGCTCAGATTCCTGCATTCATTTAAAATTTAATTGAAAAAGAATCAAGCTTGTGTTGCAGTATTTTCTTATTTAGAGACTGCTACTAAATGAACAAGCATAGAATACTCTCAAGTCTAGCAAAAGCTTGGCAAAAAAAATGGTCATTTTGCCTTTGATATTGGGCAATACTTGGCCTTTGCTTAAATGGAAACATGCTAAATAAAAGTTTTGTAAAATAGGAGACGGAATTGGAAAGCTTTAAACACAACTTGATGTATGCTGCTCAGAACCATTCCATAAGAGTCTTCGGGACATCAGTTACATTTAGAAGTCTTCAAAGTTACTGATGCTCCTTTACTCAGAATTTAATCAGGCCATTCATTATGCAGGTGTATAATTACAGTCTGAAGAGGAAAACAAGAAACAAAACCATTTAACATTCCAAAGGGGGAAAAATTCTCATAAAAATTTATTGAAAGCCCTTCAAAATCTGATGGCTTGACAATTTCTCTAAGCCTGTTAAGTAACACCCTAGCATCAACTCCTGCCATACTGAAAGAAACTCCCTCCAGGCCTTCTATCCAGCAGTGAAATCCCTTTTGTTAACCATCACCTTCTTCATTTGGTAAAAGGCAACCATTACTCAGGTTTTAGCTTCAATATCTCCTTCCCAGGGGAGCCCTGTTGACAGAGGGCTGCTAAGCAAAAGGCAGCCAGTTGGCGCCTTTGGTAGGGAGCCAGGTTGCTTAGAGGTTACACATTGGGCTGTTTGGAACCATTCACTCTCCTCAGGAGAATGGCCAGGCTTTCTTCTCTCATAAAGTTACAGTCTCTCATGAAGTTACAGTCTCAGAAACTCACCGGAGCTGTTCTCCCCTGTCCTAGAGGGTCACTGTGGGTTGGCATCGACTCGAGGGCAGTGAGTCTTTTGGGGGGAGAAAGAAATGGCTGTCTGCTTCCATGGAGAAATCCTAGAGGCAGTTCTATGCTGCCTTGTAGGGTAATAGAGTTGGAATGGATTCAGTAGCAAAAGATTTGTTTTTGCTTATCTAATCAATAAGGAAGCTTTCCATGCTTCCCTATTACTCACCTCTGATTACTCTCCTAACAACTTTTACTTTTCCTTCATCATGATCCATATAATATTTCATTGCAACCACCTGTTTGTAGATCTATTCATCTCCCTCACAGAGGGAAAGCCCAGTCGCCAGCACAGTGTGTAAGGAGCCCTGGTGACACGTTGGATAAACATTGGACTCCTGAGTGCAAAGTTGGTGGTTCAAGTCTATCAGATGCTGCAAGGGAGAAAGATGAAGCCATCTGCTCCCACAAAAAATGACAGTAACAGACACCCTTTAACGGGTCCCTCTGGGTCAGGTTCAGTTCAATGGCAGTGGGCTTGGTTTGGGTTTGAACCACAAGGAGTAGCATAGGAGCCAGTAGATGCTTGTTTTATTAATAAATGCCATAGGCCTGTCTTCCACACCACTTAGAGAAAA
>NW_022111377.1:5035409-5036995 GCF_000313985.2 Echinops telfairi
TGTTAAAAAAATAAAAATAAAATAAAAAAATAAAAATTGTTGAACAGCAACAACAAAAAAAAAGAAGGCCGGCCAGATGGCTCCAAGGATGGTGAGACTTTGTCTTACACACTTTGGACATATTGTCAGGAAAGACCAGTCCCTGGAGAAGGACATCACATTTGGTAAAGTAGAGGGACATTAAAAAAGAGGAAGACCCTTGGTGAGATGGGTTGGCACAGTGGTTGAATCAATGGACCAAGGTATAGGAACAATGGTGAGGGTGGCATGGGGCCATGCGGTGTTTTATTCTGTTGTACATGAGATCACTATGGGTCACTGTGGGTCAGAGCTGATTCGATAACACGTAATAGCAACAGCCACTAACAACATTCCATCGAGGGTCTTTCCCTGGCTTCCTTATTCTGACCTTTTGTTCTGATAATACCCTCTGAGATATCAGAGGTTTGTGGTTCAGGAAAAACAAAAGCTCATTCTAGGGGTATTGATCCTTCGGCTGGCTTTATATTTTTTTAATCTCTGTATTTATGGGAGGAGGATGTAAAATTCTGGGCAAGAATCTGATAGGAACTAGAGCTAAATTATTATGAATCAAAGACTCTATTGATCTCATTGCTGTATTGGAAGATGAGGACTTGCCTGGCCCCACACTGAGGAGAGGCATTTCTTGAATGAAGAAAGGAAATGATACACAAAGTAACATCCACCTCGGTTCAAAAACTCCAATTCTCCTACAGAATTCCAGCCTTCTACTTATGTATCATCACATGATGCAAGGAGACTTCAAAGAGTTTGTGGAAAAATTGAATTAAAAAAATACAATTTTTTCAACAAGCTTTGTGAAACCCCTGGTATTTATTAAACACGTGGTGTCATTCTGTGTTTAATACCTAGGTAAATAATCTTCAAGAGAGTAAATAAATAACAATAATGTTTAAAAGGTCTTTCTCATTGCCTTTAATCAGGAATGATGCAAAAGAAAATGTAATAAAAGGAAGAATACAGCTAAGAAGCCTCCTCTGACTTGCCTCCCTCCCTTTGTTCCTTTGTTTTCCATGAAGATAAGTCTTGCTAGAATACCATTGATACTAGGACAGCCCAAACACATGACATTTTAAGGACAGTCACCTTCTAGCATTTTGTCATTAGAAATAGAAAGCAGGGAGAAGAAAGGACCAGATGAGCTGATATGATTTTTGTCCAAATATATAAATAACAACAAGCATAAAATTACCCATAAGCCTATGAATTTATAATTTTAGATAAAGTAAATTCTCAAGGTTTCTGAATTTGGATTTCACCATATTTCTATTGTCTACTATATTTCAGTAGACTGAAGACTATATTTAGAAAAATCAATGACTATAATTTGCTCAGTTGGAATCATCATGGGACAGTGGGTAAGTGCTCAGCTACCAACCGAAAAGTTGACCATTTATACCCACCAGCCTCTCTGCAGGAGAGAGATGTGGCAATCTTCTTTCATAAAGATTACTGCCTTGAAACCCCTATGGGGCAATTCTACCCACCTATAGAGCCACCATGGGATGGCAAGAGGCTTATTTACTCAGTAGTGAGGATGTAAT
>NW_022111377.1:5038805-5044152 GCF_000313985.2 Echinops telfairi
TTCGCTTTCATTTCAGTTTGCTCTGGAGAGTGTCTTTACACCATTTCAGGTGACATATAGGGAAAATATGAAACCACTTTATTAGCTATCTATTTTTGTATTAAAAAATCATCACAAATTTAGCATTATAAAAAGAGTTCGTGACCTCACCGCTTCTGTGGGTCATAAGCCCAGGCCTGGCTTGTCTGGGTTCTTTGCTGATGGTTTCATAAGACTGCAGTCAAGGTGTCGGCCAGGACAGAGTTGCCATCGGACACACAAACTGAAAAGTCAGCTACTGTCAAGCACCCTTGAGTCGTTGGCAGCATTCATTTCCTTGTAGGATTCAAAGAGACTTGCTTCTCAAAAGCCAGCAAGACGAAGTCCTGTAGAACACAAAGCTGTCACAAAAGTGATATTCCGTAGCCTTTCCTGTTGGATCCCTTTGAGCAACATCAACTGGACAACAGTGAGTAATGGTTAGAACAAGTCACAAGTCTTGCATATGCTCAAAGAGAAATATTGCAGATTTAATTGTGGTTCCTGATGATACGCATATGAGTTGAAAGCCTAACCTGTAAATGTGATCCTCTTTGGAAATAGAATTTTTTGTTCTGTTAGTAAGATCATACCAGTGTAGGGTGGGTCCTAAATCTAATCAATTTTGAATGGTAAAAGGAGTAGACAAGACCCCAAAACACACTAGAAGAAAGGAAGATGCCAAGGAATGCTAAAGAATGCCAAAGAGTGCCAAGGAACATCAAGTGTGCCAAGAAAACACGAAGGAATGTTGGGGATTTCTGGCAGCTACGAGATGCCCAAAATAGACAAAAAACCTCCCTCTAGGGCCATACTCTGAATTCTCACTCTAGATTCAAGAACTGCAAGAAAATACATATTTGTTCTTGAAAGCCACTCATTTGTGGTTCGTTTCCTACAGCAGCACCAGACAGGTAAGAGAAGAGGAGATTTTTAAACATGAACCTCAGAATAAAGATACAGCGTCACCTTAAAGCCTACTCTCCAATCCCTGATGACCTGTGAATTGTGTACCTTTTAGTTTGGAAACTGGAAAATAATACATACATCTTCTTGGTTCCTATTTGAAACATCCTAGAGAAGAGTCTAATTGCCTTAGCTAGTTATGGAGATGTCTAGCACTAGACTGGAGGGTTAACAGTTTCCGAATTAATCGGGAAGATAAGGCCATAGGGTTCCTCAAGAGCAAAAGGATGATAGTCCAGGTAGTCTGTTCTGTTTATCTTATACTAGATTTTTAATATTTTGTCAAATGCCCACTGTTTCACTTTATATGTTTTTTGGTCTTGGTGCCACTTCATAATTTCAATCAGACTGACAGAAGAAAGGAAGGGACCTCCTTTTGCCCACCACATTCTACTGATCGATCACAGCAAACTCATTGCTATAGGGATGATTCTAATTCACAGTGATCCTGTAAGACTGGATAAAACGACCCCAATGTGTCTTTGAGACATACAAATCTTTACGGGTCTAGAAAGCCTCATCTTTATCGCTAGGAGCAGCCGGTAATGTGTGTAATATGTGTCCGTATTACAACAAGCTCTAGAACTGAGATTAAAAACTAGAATCACAAAATGCTACTTTGTTCTCTCCTAGTTTCCACCAGTCAGAGGCAAATTGTAACATGAAAATTTAGAATATTTTCATCATAGTTTTAACATCCTTGCCTTAACTGGACCTATATATAAATACACTAATAAATCCTTAAAGTTAATCAATGAGAGTAGAACTGCCGCTGTGAGGGCTCTGAAATGGTGAAGCTTCATGGAAATGGAAAGCCTCATCTTTCCACCAAGGAGTCATGGTTGTTTTCAAATTGTGAACCTTGTGATTAGCAGTCCTATAGTTAACCCACCACACCACTGGGACTCCTGGAGCAAGGTAACCATAAGTAAAGGGAATGAAATCTAACTACTTAGAAACTAGTCAAAATGGATTTTTTCTGTATTGAAATCAATTTTGTACAAAGGAGGATCTTCTACTGACTTTCAATTAAATAGTACTTGTATTTAAAAACCCAATACCACAGATGTCTTCTTTCCTAACCTTACACTTTCCATTTCTATTTTTAACATATGCAGTAAAAAAAAAAAATTTCTAGTGACAGTAGGAAATATCCCCACCAACAGAGATTCAAAATTAAAGATTATTTGATAAAAAGATACAAAACATTTAACTATATGATGCAAATTTTAAGAATTTGTCAAAAATAAGGATAGTGAATGATTCCCAAAAGAGCTTTTTTTGTTTGTTTGGAATGTAAATTCAGGAGAGTAAATGGAAAAATATGAACAAAGAGCATAAATAAGTTCGAGACAGCCAAGACATCTTTATGGAAAAGGAAAATTGATGGATCCAGCCTCAAAGCATGGAGGTAGAGTTGAAGGGCACGAGCTTGTCTTCGATCAAGCAGTCCTTCAAGACAATGAACAGTAATGTCTCTAAAAAAATGTCACTTTTCAGGATATCCTGTTTTATATGCATTTGCCAAGTGGGGGTGGAGCAGGGGGGCAACTCTTTATTGGAGTGACCAGTCTGTCAGAGAAATCTAGACTTCCTGGAACCAAGATCTCAAATATTAGCATGATTGGCCCAACCCCTTGACACTGCCCTGTAGTTGACACTGTGTTTTTTAGATGAGATCTTAAAGAACAAACTGTGTTCTGAATATGGTGACTGCAATTAAAATGTATCCTTATTGATTTAGGCATATTCTAAACATCTTTATGACATACAAAGACATAAATTCTTAGATTACAGAGTTAGCAGACTGGTTAAAAAACCATCCTCTGGGGAAAGCCAACATAATTCTCAGTGATTTGTGTGATGTGAAATTTCAGCTTTTCTCGACATCCTGAAGGAGATGTCTTTATATCAAGATCTTTACTAATGTTTGGGTAATGACAACTTTAATCTCTTCCCAACCCCAACATCCCAAATCCTAGGAAGTTAACTACAGTCATCTTTTTAAAACAGAAAAACACACGCTACTGAACTTACTTATAAATAAGATACTTAAGCCATATGATGATGATGATGATGATGATGATGATGATGATGATGATGATGACTCGCATTCCTCTCCTTTCTATCTACTGAAGTGATGGCGGAGAGAAGTGGTGTGACCCTGGACATTATAATCTAAATCCAGATGTCTGCATAGACACCTTCTAACAAAAAGTTGACCAATTACTTAGCCACTCTTTAGGGTCACGTCTCCATTTTTCTTTTTATTTCTTCTTTTTTATCTATAACAGAAACCTAAGTATCTACTACTGTGGGGATTTCCTGAAATAATATGTATAAAGGGCCTAATATGAAGCAAAACTCAATAAAACTGACACATAAAAGATAAATATCACTATATTGATATAAAAAGGGGTCTTTGGTAATATATTAGGTATCCTTTTCCTCAATGTTTTTCATTTTTGTCTCATTTAATCCCTACAGAAATCCATTTACTTTACAAATGAAAGAGACAATTTTGAAAGGATCAAAAATTTGCGAAGACCACAAGGCTAACACATGACTATGCCATTCCTCTGGTCTTGGGGCCTGTTGACTCCCACTTAGCAAGATATAAGGACAATTTGCTTCATAACTGTTGTTTTTACCATGAAGACCAGAGATGATGGTGTCCTTAAAAGAAAAGAAAAAATAAAAGGCATCCATATATCCTTTTTTTTTCTAATAATGACCTGTTACTGTTGTCATTTCCAACCCATAGTGATCCTACAGTGCATTTTATAATCTTTGCAGGAACAGAGAGCGGCTTTCGGTTTGAATTGCTAACCTTCTGTTTGTAGCCAAGCACTCAACCACTGTGCAACTCGGACTACCACCCTCTGCTGATCAACGATCTTAAAGTTCAGTCTGATGCCAGGCTCTATATGGAAAATTCTGATTAGTGAAAGAATTATCATTCTAATCTTTTTAACAGACACCTGCTTTCTCTAGGACGTTTCATCATTCATTCTTTTATTCAGAAATGATTAAGCATCTACGATGCTCTGGATTAGGCTCCCGGTAAAGAAGGTTGATGTGTGTATTTCCAAATTGAAATAGGGGAGAGAGCTTCAAGAAGAAACATGAATTAAACTGAGTTAGAAAATGAGTAACACTTGAACTAGAGAAATGGATTCTATCTAAAATATTTGGGAGTGGATCCAAGGTTGGTGGAAACATGACAGGACTCCTCCGGGTTGCCAGCAAGCAGAGAAGTCAGGCAGAGAGAAAGGGGGAGGTTTCCCTGGGCCCTCCTAATGAGAATGCCACCTCCACAAGGAGGCGCTGTCAGTCTGTGACCTGATTGACAGCTTGGATACCACCCCTACACTTTTATGTGTCTTCAAGTCCACATAACCTTATGTAACTACCACAATTACAGTCATATAAATTCACATGACTAGACCTTAAAATTCTGCACATCAGATAGATGTTGCCATGTTCCTCTACCAGGCATAACGTAGTTGCTGAATCCAAAGTCTATACCAGGGTGCCTGGAAACATCATGGGAAAATTCCATTACATTTTGATGGCATTTTACCATGAACTTTTGGAAGACCCTTTGTACCCCAAATCTGAAAAACATATGAATTCTTTGTATTTGTGGAGGAGGAGGTTTATATTTCTCAAATTATGTCAAGAGCTACTCTTCTCAGATAACAATCTCTACCTACATGCCATTGGATGATTATTAGTGTGCAACAAATGTTCGTTTATGGGCTTCAGCTCTATTTCAGCCTATCACATTTTTTCAAAAAATATCACAGTGTGACTACTTGTAAGAGTCATCAAATGGTCTTAATAACCAACTTAAGGTTGTGCACAAAAATTCAGGACTCTTCAGTTCATAAAAACTCAGGACTCTTCAACTTAAGGTTGTGCACAAAAATTCAGGACTCTCCTTTACAGTTCACTTTGCAACAGCTGTAATTCCCCATTACTCTAGTTCTTCACACCTGAATATCAGCAGGATTTCCATTCAGTTCTTGCCACCCAGCATGTCATTGACTGGATGCTGCTAGCAAAATCTCAAAACCTTGAAACCAATGAATCTACACTATGCCATACCCTTCTTTCGGAGTCAGTTTGGCTCCAAAACCTGCCTATTTTCGGTCTACTTCCAATACCCATAGGTAGTTCTTTCCTATGTTTTATCCAGAGAATAGTTATCTCCAAGAAAGACTATCCAGTTAGTACTTGCTGTTATGATGATGGGGAAATAGATCTATGTGCATATATTTAAAGGTTTAGTATTAAGGTAGCAGATGGACATTGGACCTCCACTCAAGTACTCCCTCAATGCAAGAACACTTTGTTCTAT
>NW_022111377.1:5044846-5057225 GCF_000313985.2 Echinops telfairi
TGTAAAATCTGACAAAATAATAATAATTTATAAATTATCAAGGGTTCATGAGGGAGGGACGGATATGGGAGGGAGGGCGTAAATGGGGAGCTGATACTAAGGGCTGAAGTAGAAAGCAAATGTCTTGAGAATGATGAGGGTAACAAATGTGCAAATGTGCTGGACATAATGGATGGAGGTATGGATTATGAGAAGCATTGTATAAGCCCCCAATAAAATGATTAAAAACAAACAAACAAACAAAACCCAAAACTGTAACTACAGACTTGAAGGTTAGATGTCAAAATTGCACTATTAAAAATATTTTTAAAAAGTGCTTCAAGCAGATGGACATTGGCCCTCTAGTCAAGTACTCCCTCAACTCAAGAACACTTTGTTCTAATAATCTGGCACTCTGAGATGCTGACTTTCCTGACACAATTGCTGAAGACAAAGTAGATGCATAAGCAAATGTGGTGAAGAAAGCTGATGGTGCCCAGTTACCAAAAGATATAAGGGTCTGGAGTCTTAAAGGCTTGAAGATAAAGAAGTGGCCATCTAGGTGAGAAACAACAAAGCCCACATGGAAGAAAAACACCAGCCGTGTGATCACAAGGTATTGATGGGATCAGGTATCAAACATCAAAGACCCAGAGAAAAAAATCATAATGTGAATGATGGGGGGAGTGCAGAGTGGAGACCCAAAGCCAATCTGGAAACAATTGGACATCTTCTTACAGAAGGGTCATGGGGAGAAGATGGGCCATTCAGGGTACAGTGTAGCACTGATGAAACATACAACTTTCCTCTGGTTCTTTAATGCTTCCTACCCACCCACTATCATGACCCTAATTCTACCTTACAAATCTCACTAGACCAGAGCATGTACATGGGTACAGATAATAGCTGGAAACACAGGGAATAAAGAGCAGATAAACCCCTCAGGTCCAATATTGAGAGTAGCCATACCAGGAGGGTAAGGGGAAGCTGGGGGGAGAAAAGGGGAACCAATCACAATGACCTATCTATAACCCCCTCCCAGGGGGATGGACAACAGACAAGGGGGTGGGGGGAGACATCTGACAGTGCAAGACATTAACTATGAAGAATGGAGTAAGGCTAGAGTGCTCCTTAGAGGCAAGGATGGCAAGACTTTGTCTTACATACTTTGGGCATATTGTCAGGACAAACCAAACCAAACCAAAACAACTTCACTGCCATTGAGTCCATGCCGACTCATAGTGACACCCCCCCCAAAGTTTTCCAAGACTCCTTGTTGACAGGAGTAGAAAGTTCAGTCTTTCTCCCAAGGAAGAGTTGCTAGTGGTTTCAAACTGCTGACCCTGTGGATCACAGCCCAATTCATAACTATCACCTCAGAGTCCAGTCCCTGGGAAAGGACATTATGTTTGGTAAATCCAAACCAACTCACTGAGGTTTCCATATAGGGTTCCCATAGCAACCTTATATGCCTCTGTGAGTTGGAGAATCATTATGGGAGCAGGGAATTTCCTCTTCCTTCCAAAGTGGGTTTGACCCATCAACTTTGCAATTAGAAGCCCAGTGTTTAACCCACTGTGTCATCAGGACTCCTATTTTAAAGCCTCTGTTGCCATTGAACCGATACTGACTCACTAACCCTGTTGTGTTTCATACAACAGACTGAAATACTATTCAGTCCTGATGTCATCCAACAAATTTCATCTGGTCTTTGGTCATTAGTGTTAAGTACATCAAATCTATTCTTGAAATACTCTCTAACTTCAAATTGGATATACTTAAGGTCATAATTTGGGTCTTGTGGACTTGCTCTAATTTCCTTCAGCCTCAACTTGAACTTTCATATGAACAAGTAAAGGTCTGTTCCACAGTCAGCCTCTGGCCTGGTTTTGGCTTGATATTGAGCTTCTCCATCTTCTTTCATCACCAAACCCCAAACCAAACTCACTACCTTCGTGTCAGCTCTGACCCATGGCAACCCTATAGTGCAGGGCAGAACTGCACCTGTGGGTTTCTGAGACTGTAACTCTGTCGGAGAGAAGAAAGCCTCATTCTCCTTCACTGCAGCTGGTGGTTTCAAACTGTTGACCTCACCGTTATAAGCCCAACACATAACCACGATGCCGCTAGGGCTCCATCTCTGCCTACAGATGTAGGCAATATGATCCCTGAATATTTCATCTGGTGAGATCATGTGTATAATCACCATTTATGTTCTTAAAAAATGGTATTTGAAATGAAGAATTTGTTATTCTTGCAAAATTCATTGATACTGGTATATTTTCTCCAGCCTAATTTCTATCCCAAAGGCCATATTTTCCAATGACTGATCCTGCTTTCCTATTTCCAACTTTCATATTCCAATCACCAGTAACTACCAAAACATTTTGTTAGCGAGTTTGCTGAATTTCAGAATGAAGAAGCTGGTAGAATTGTTCAATTTCTGCCTCACTGACTTTAGTAGTTGGTGCACAGATTTGAATCATTCTTGTATTAACTGATCTTCCTGTGGGCCAATAAATATTATTACAGACAGTATTGTATTTCAAGATAGATTTTAAAATGGGCTTTTTGATGATGAATGCAGCATCATTCCTTGAGTTTGTTATTTTTGGTAGAGTAAATCATATAAACTGATCAATTCAAAATGACCAAGCCCAAGGCCATTTCAGGCCACCAATACCTAGGATATAGATCTTCATGCAATACATTTAATTTGTAATGATTTCCAATTTTCCTAGAGTCTTACTTTGTACATCCTATTTTCTGATTTCTCATGGTTGTTTGCACATGTTTCTTCTCATTTTAAGTTACGTCGCACCAGCAGCTAAAGGTCCTGAAATTTTGCTTCAGCCATGCCATGAAGGTTGAAGGTAGCCCTTCCTCAATCACACTGTGAGTGCCTTCTAAATTGAGGGCTCAGCATCTAGTGATATCTTAGGGTCCTGCTACTATTCATAAGCTTTTCAGTGGATAATTTTTCAGAAGTGGACTGTCTCTTCCTGCTTCCTAATCTGTTCTTAGTCTAGACATTCCACTGAAACCTGCTCACCAGGAGTGACCCTGGTGATATTTGAAATACCAGTAGCACAGCGTCCAGCATCACAGCAACATGCAAGCCACCGCAATATGAAAAACTGCCTGATGAGTATAGTTTAATCATATTCATCATTTTGTCACATAACCAATTATTATATACATATACTGCAAATATATCTGTGGTTACAATAAAGATAGGTATACTAGTATTGTTTGCCCATAAAATTTACATTGAAGCAACTATTTCTCCAGCTATATGAATTAGAAATGTTATTTGAATAACAATCCTTAATACTTAAAGTTAATGAGGCCAATCAAACCATAGAAACTCATCCTAAAAAGGTCAAACAAATGCCAAGCCAGCAAAACTTGATAGCAGGTGAACTGTATATGTGAAATGAATTGTACATATTAACTTACTTAAAGAAAGAACGTGTGGCCAGAAAGATGGTTGGTCAACTCTTAAGCAAAGAAAAAGAAGTCACAAAAGTAAAGCTTAGTAATATCCATTCAAATGAGGCACAGTTTACAACATGAAAACGATAAAATTAATTTGCAGGGAGCACTTCATTTTAAAAAGATCTGCTTGAGCAGCCCAAGAACTGACCCGGAAGATCATCTTGATATCAGGGCTGCTCCTACTATAAAGATAAGCATGTCAGAAAGTCTCATTCACTCATTCATTTGTTTAGCAACCTTGGTTGTGTGCGCCAACAAAATATCAGACAATGAACAAGGCACTGATATTTAGCTTAACAGACAAGCCACATGCATTCAGTTTTCACGCTAAATAACAATGATAATAAGAAATAATTACATATTTAAAACTGGACCATAATTACAGCAAAAGATAAGTTTTATAAGGATGTTTGGAACTATACCTCCAAGACCACAGATAGAGCCAGATTTTAGGTCAGACTTTTTGTCTCCGGAACTTATAGATGAGCGAAGCAAACTTGCAACGTTAAGTACTTTATTGATCATGTTATGGTTGTTAGTGGTCCTAGAATCAGTTCTAACTCAGGTAACCCCATGTTCACAAGAACAAACTATTTCATGGTCCTGCACCAGCTTCACTGTCACTGGTATGTTCAAAGTCATTGTGTGGTCACTGTGTGTTTTGTGTGCCTTCCAATGAACGGACACATCTTCCAATACTGTACGGGGCAATATTCTATTGTGACCCATGTTGTTTTCATTGGCTAGAATTGTGTGATCTCTACTTGTGATAGGTTTTGTGTCAACTGCTATGGGCCAGGACTTTCCCATTACGTGATCTGAAATAGAGTGATCAACTCCGTGATGGGATCTTCTGTGAAGCAGCCAAGCAGTTGTGGGAGAATTAATCTCCTTAATCTGGTCATGGCCTTGATACTATTGAGGAAGGTTTCATACAGGGTGTGGCCTACACCGAGTATACACTGACAGTGTGCGGAAGCAAGTGGACTTCTGCTAGTGGATTTGGATCCTGCATATACTGATCTGCTGATCCAGGAGCCAACATCAGAGAGCTGACCTTGGACTAATTGAACTTGATAGCCACCAGCCTGTGGTTTTCTAGCTTAATCATCCTGCTTCCTACTTATCATCCCCTGCACTACAGGAATTAGGAGAAAGTTTCAACTCTCATCTGACCCATGGACTTGAACTATGGGAGCTATTTTTTTTAACATAAATCTCTTTCTATATATAAGTGTCACTAGTTTTGCTTCTTTGAGATCTCAGCCTAAAACACTGATTCTTTTGCTTCATATCTTATTTAAATTTTCCTTTTCGCAAGCAGATTCTGGAACTCAGTCTTGGATTCTTGTGCCAAAGCCCACAAAAGGTCATGTCTGTCCTGATACAGCAAATCCATGTTGAAGGGGTCAAGTTCATCACGTGTTTTCCCTGGAGGGGTTGTTATCCTTCAGTACTGCTATGGGTTGGGATGGGGATGAGGGGAGCGAGGCCGGTTTTACATGGAAAACAATACATTCAAAATGCAACTGAAACAAATGCCTTTCATTCCATGTGTGGAATTTTGATACAGAAATAATTCTTTGGAACATTCAAAGTGAATGCGAGCCATTGAGTTTCTAAAACGAGAACCATCCTTTCCAGAATCACTGAGTCTAATGCATGACAAGCTTCATTTCAAGCATGCCTTAAAAGCATGAGGAAAGTCTGACAAGTCAGACTTTGTAACTTGGCAGAGGCAGTTTTTGAAATGTATTTATGTATTTGTTGGGTGTAAACTGTTATTGTACTGGAAAACCTCCTGAAAGGGATTTTTATAAGTCTCATCTTGTCTCTCTCAAGTGGCTGTTAAAAACAGAGAGCTTTTTGGCAACTATTTTTCTTTGTGTTGGGGATGGATTAGTTTAATCCTGGTGCGATATCTTAACACTTCACTATATTCCGTTTGAAACAACTAAACTGTTATTGTGCACAATACTAAAATAGCTGCTGGTGTCCTACATTATCGAAAAGTTACACACTTGTCAGTTTGTTTGTACAGACCTCTGAAATGCAAACATGGTTCTCTAACCACGGAAATTCTTTGCATTCCTACTTATACCTAGGTAATTTCAATTTT
The DNA here is from genome assembly GCF_000313985.2 of Echinops telfairi. Lineage (NCBI taxonomy): Eukaryota > Metazoa > Chordata > Mammalia > Afrosoricida > Tenrecidae > Echinops > Echinops telfairi. The sequence goes on from NW_022111377.1 coordinate 5,050,443, forward strand.
GAATTTATGCTTATTTCTCTAGTTTTGTTTCTTATAAACTGTTAAAAAAATCCTCTATGTATATATTTTAAGGAAACATAATAGAACAAGCCCATCAAATACTCGGACTCTCAATACATATTTTAAAGTTTACATTTGGATGAAATTACAATGCCCTTGGTGTGCATTTGGGCCGTTCATCTTTACTTCATTGCCCTTCTTTTTGATTTGACCCCTCACCCTTGTATTCAGGCTGTGTGAAGTTAACCAGTCTATTAGAGTTTGCGTTCTAAGCACTAGGTTTGTGGAAGCCTCCCATTTGTAGTTGTAGTTCTAAATAAATTTTTAAGTCTCCACATAGATTCAAACTCCGTTGAGTTCTTTCTGGTCACTGGCCAGTCATAGGAACAGCTTGACCCACAGACAGAGTGTGTTTGAAAAAATCGATGGCTAGCACTCACTGAGCCAGCCCAGGGAGAGGCAACCACGCCCTAAGGGACTCGCCTGGGTGTGTCCGTGATGGAAATCAGAGTAGGGTCACTTAGTCATGAGTTCTATATACCCTTACTCCCTTGGTTGGAGGACCCTGAGTTATTCTAATCTGCAATAGTGCACCTATCCTCATCATGGTCCATGTGCTGTGTCTCTGTAGTCCGACACACAACTGTGATGGATTGATCTGCCCCCATCATGCTTTTGTGACAGTTTGCCCGTATCCCAGTGACCCCCTGGCTGGGAATCTTTCAACTTGATGGCCTCCTGCTAACATTCTCCTCATCCTGATAATTTGTCTTTCTCTTTTTCCTGTTAAAGACGGAACAAATGGGTCTCTATCAATGAGTTTTGATGTGGGGTCTCCGTTTCCCCCAGAATACCAGGCTGGATGTGAGTATGCTCTCAGTTCCTTGATGTTTCTGCTAGTCATCCTTTTTCCTCTGAGACGGGCTCATTGCCCTTTCAGAAGCGAAGCCGGATATCAAGAAATAATCTGTCTTTGTCATTGATACAATTTGAATTTAGGCCCGTGTGTTCCCTCTCACGGAAGAGTTTGTCTTTGAAAGCTTATCTCTACTTTAGAAATGGAAGAATTTGTCCTTGTTAAAGAATTTCAAAGAGTTCTGTAAGAATTATTCTTCACACATTATAAGAGCTACAAGATCACAATCATGGAGAATTCAAGGTCAATGGAATGGGAAAAGAGATGGAAGAGTCACACATCATTGTCCCCAGTTTATTAGCCAATGCCAGCCCCATGCTGCAACCCAGTTACAATGGAAATTAGGAAATGCTTGGCTATTTTCAAAGCAAAACGACCTCTAGTTAAGTCATCTCCTCTGGTTACTCTCTGGCTCTCTTTTGCTCTCTATAAAAAACACCCAGTGCCTCCCCCAAAGTGATAGCCTCATGTGCTGGTTAGTCTCTGCATCCAACTCCAAGTTCAGCTAATGCTCAAGGGCATCTTCACCAAATCCAGTTGTAGGAGCTTAGAGCAGGCAAATATTTCCACCACACTCACACCCCTGAAAGCACAGTTGGATACCCACAGTGAGCATTCCCATTCTGAAAGAGGGAGATTCCCCTGCACAAAGAAGTCATGGTCCACAATCATGGTCCATGCCCCTCCTAAAATCCTGCAGGGCGGGCACTGGGAAGCCTCCTTCAAGGGAACGAGGAACAACTTCCTCCTGCTGCCTTCCAGGCTCCACCTCTGTAAGATACGTTCTTGCTCCTGATTCTTCTTGGCAACGTACGAGGTAAGCACTAAAGAATATGCCTTCTTTAAGGACGCTTACGATTGTGAGGCCACTTCTAGGTTATGAGAATCCCTGGGGGGGTTGTCTGGTAAGTGCTGGACAGCTAACCCCCAAGGTCAGTACTGCCAATCGACCAGCTGCTCCGAGGGAGAAGAGGCAATCTGTCCCGTAAAGAGTAACAAATTCAGAGACCCTTTATAGGGTTGCTAAGAGCCGGAATCCACTCAGTGGCAGTAAAATTGTTTTTTAGTTTCTATTTTATGAGACTTTGAGGGGACACTAGTTTTATTTAAACATTCCATCAGACTCTTTTCTCTGGGCAATGTGTTTCCTCCCCAAACTACCTAGTCTCTGGTTCTTCTTAGACCTAGAAGCGTAGGGGTTCTGTGTGACACAGACATGTATACATTTCATGCTAACAACAGACCTCAGTGGAAAGTGTTGCCATGTTGACTTGTTTAGAGATGAATAATGGAGGAAGAGTTGTTTGCGAGGCAGAGTATCAGTCTTCGGACACCTCACATATGCCATTTTGGCAATGCTTGGCTTGTCAATAGGAAGTTATATGTGGTCTATTGATGTACTGTTTGGTCCAACTGTGAGGTAACGATGAAGACAATGGAAAATACAATTTTAAAATAGGACTCTTTCTGATGAAATCCAAGACTGATCACTATGCGTATGTTGTATATACTATTTTCATTTATTTTACAACACATGCATTAGGTTTATTGGTTGGTTTATTTTTTAGACCAATGATGAGCATGCTACCGATTAGTAAAACAGGTATTGCCCCTCAAATCTGGGGTTCAAAAGGAGAGACTGGAGCAACTTATGTATTAAAACACTCAGAACTTTTCATCACATCATAAGAAATTAATAAGTACCCTGTGCTGATTATGAGAAGCATAACTTCTAAGAAAATATCTAATTTTCATTTGTCCCCATTCGGCTTTTGCACAGGTATAATTGGATATGGCTGCTACCAACAAATGCAGTAGTTTGAAACCACCAGATGATCCCCGGGAGAAAGACTGGGCTTCCTTGTCTGGGAATCAGTTATAGTCTCAGAAACTCATGGGGCAGTTGTACTCTGTTTGATAGGATCGCTCTGATTCTATGTCATGTAAGGTTGATATATATAAAAAGCGACATGAGAACGCCTAACAACAATGCTTATTTGTCCACTTAAACCTCAGAATTCCTTAACTGAAGTTTCCTTCCACTTGCTTCCAGTGGATTTCTGATGATCGCCCCTTCTCGTAATCTTTCTTATTCATAAATGTAGGTGACAGTGAATATCTCAGGACATATTTAAAGACAGATTTTGAGACTGAGGACTCATCCCACATAAACAAGAGTGGGTGGGAAGGTGGGAAGGGTGGACAGTGAGACACTAGGCTGATCAGCAACATTTAGCTCTCTCATTCTCTGCCACCAAGTCGATGCTGACTCATAGAGACCCTGTAGGACAGGGTAGACTTGTCCCTGTGAGTTTCCAACACTGTAACTGCTTACAGGAGTTGTAAGTTCCCTTTCTATTGAACATTTAGTTACAATAGGCTAAAAAAAGAATACTACATTAATTTTAAAAACCCATGATGAACTAAGTATTGATTTTTTTAAATAGTGTGTTTGCTTTACAACCCTGCATCTTTGTGCAACAGGAAAAGTCATTTCAAATTAGCCCTCAGTTCCTCGCCTATGATGTCATTGCCCCCCCTTCTGTGAGTTTTTAAAAGCTGAAAAATAATGAGCGAAGAGATTGGGAAACCCAGCACTTCCTATCTTTCTTTTTAATATGATTATTCTTCCAGAGCTTTATTACTGTTTCTACTTGGTTCAAATAGGAGCGTATATTTTAGCAAGTGTGTATGGTGGCACAGAGCTTTCCTATAGCCTTTGGCTCAAGGAGGTCTTAAACCAGAGGTGGGGACGGCCAGGCTGCGGCCCATATACAGCACAATAACTCATCAATAGCCCTAATATCGCACATCTCACTGAAAAGAAGCAGTTCCAGCCTTCACATTCACTCACACACTCACACACTCACTCAATCACACCCTCACTCGTACACACTCACTCACTCACACACTCACTCACTCACACACACACTCACTCACTCACTCACTCACTATCACTCACTCACTCTGCTAGAGTACTTTCCAACCCATAGGGACCCTATTGGTCAGCGAAGAATTGTCCCTGAGGGTTTCAGAGACTGTCACTATTTTACTGGACTAGAAAGCCTCATCTTTCTCCCATGAAGCTGCTGGTGGTTTTGAATTGCTGACCTTTTTTGGTTTGACCAAGTAGAGCAAGATAATTTTTAACTTGATAATTATATATGATGCTAGGGATATCCAGTGAACCTTCACCAAAAAAAAAAAAAGTCCCCCACTCTTGTCTAAACTGTGGCCACCTTGCCTTCTTGCTGTAGAGTGACTGCTTGTCCATTCAGTAGTATCTCCACGTTCAGTTTCTTACACTGCCAAAACACCCGACTCTTCTCTTAACTTAGTTTCTGATGCCTTTCAGGTCTGTGTGATTCCAGATTTTAAAATTTGAGAGTAGAGGTATTCAAAAGCACCAAACCAACCCTATGGCCACCAAGTGATTCAAACCCACAGCAACACGGTAAGACAAAGTCAAAATGCCCAATAAGGTTGCCAAGGCAGTAAACCTTTATGAAAGCAAATTGCCACCTGGTTCTGTGGAGCAGCTGGTGTGGTTTTGGACCACTGCCCTTTCTGTGAACAGCCAAGGACTTTAATTACTGTAGCATCATGGATCCTTTTCACATTGACTGCGAGATCAGAATTAGGAAGTCAGTGAAACTCAGGAGAGCTAATATTTCCTGTCTACATATAACATGCTAAGTAAAACAGTGTCTATCACAATAAACTTTGTCTTTTGCTCTGGTTTGCTTTGTTTTTACCACATTGCTACTCTGAGAAGAAGTTTTCTTTATCTCAAATAAAAAAATGACCTTCACTAGTTTACAAATTCATAGTGACTCTATAGACTGAGTAGAAAGATCTCTGTGGATTTCCAAGGCTGTAAATCTTTAGGGGAAACAAAGCCTCTTCTTTCTCCCTCAAAACAGCTGGTAGATCTGAACTGATGACCTTGTGGTGAATAACCCAATAAGTAACCCACTATGCCACCAGGACTTATGAGTCACAATGGACTCTGATGGCAGTGAAATTGTTGTTGTTGAGTTTACAAATAAATGTTAATGGTACAGCTCTAAACACTGGAGGCTGGCGATTCTTGCTTAGGAAAAGTGTGTATTTGTTGTCTATAGAACCTAGAAAAGTGAAAGGGAACAGTTAGTCAATTAAATAAATGTGTGCTAACCCAATAAGAAACATATAAATCTATATATATATTCTTTTGTTATGCTGCTCAGTTGTTTGATATTGATGTAACCAATTAGTCATCTTACAAAATGCATGAACTAAAAGGTGTATAATGATGTCATAGCAATGGGGTTTTTTTGTTTTTTTTCCTTAGCAAATTACATTTGTGAATTTGTAAAATTCTCTGGATCAAAATCTTCTGCAGCATTCTAAATCTCAGATTTTGTACATGGTATTTTCATTTTTAGTTTGTAAGAGAAAGGTGCTAGATAGTTAAAGGTTTGCTTACTTTTCCCCATTCATGTACTATGCATCTATCAATATAAAACAGCATATATAATATGTTTCTGCTATTCCATGCAATCCCTGGTAAAGAGAAATGCTCATAGCAAATCTGTGCCTTATACCTTGTTGCATACATTCAGTAGAATATCTCTTGAGAGAAGTTAACTATTCTATATTAATATACATCACCAGAGGCTGGCTCAAGAGTGGCTTAAGTTCCCGTTTCAGAGCACGGTAGTGGTACCAAACAATCACAGTAATTGACCTGAGTCTATACATCAAGGCTAAATAGGCATAGAGTAAATTGCATAGTATTTGGTGAAACAAGTTACTCACTGTTCCTTTTCAACCCATAATGAGTGTAATTCAATTAGGTTCATTGTGTGTTATTCAATAGGGTTGTATTGTAAAATTGTTGCTTTTACAATAGAAGTTTAGAGTTAAAGAGCCTGCTTTTCTCCTTAAGGCATGTGGATCCTCTTGCATTAGAAAAGAATTTCATTATATTTAAAACTGTTTTGTACTGTTTACCTTATCACTGGGCTTATATAAAGGAGCCAGAGTCAAAATTCGTCTCGGACTGTGGAGTGGGGGAAGCGAGAGATTTCCCAGTGGAAATCCATAGTGGGTTTATTTGTATTTCCAAAGTACGGAAATTATAGAAACATGCTGGAAGAAAAAGCATGGGTTAGGGGACTGTCTAAATTTATTATTAGTTTGATTCCTAAAATACACTACAAATAACCCTAGTATATTTTAGTACAAGGTATCTAAAATAGTTTATGAGCCATAAATAGTTCTCAAACAATCACAAATTTGTTCACTGTCAGAAAACTATAATTCTCAGGTTAAGTCAACCAAAAATAATTTATTGATACGGTTTCTCTATTCTAATCAGGAACACCTTGGGTGTTGCTAATGGTTATCATGTTCAACTGATGCCAGAAAGGTTTGAAATTCCAACTAGAAGTGCCTCTAATGAAAGGTCTGGTTTCTACTACCCCCAAGTCAACCACTAAAAACCATTCTACTCTGACACATGAGATCATCATAAGTCAGAAAGAACATGATAGCATTATTTTTTCACCATAAATATATCTAGATATATTGCTAACTTTTAGAGTTGAAAATAAATTCTACAGGCTCAAGGAATTTTCACACAACTTAAACATATGTGTGTATATGAGGGGATACCCCTCCCCAAAAAGGGAATCTTTTTTACAAAGCTATATATTTAAATTTTTTTACAGAACAACCTTATCACCTTCAAAGTACTCTCCATTACACTTAATGGATTTATCAAATCTGTGATTCCATTCTTGGAAACATTTTCATATGCATCTGTTTGGATGGCTGACAGCTCCTCTTGTTGCTTTTTCTTCACCTCTTTTACATCACCAAAT
>NW_022111377.1:5058058-5059499 GCF_000313985.2 Echinops telfairi
CTTGTGTGTCAAAGAGGATTTTTGCAAAGATTAAATGAGTCAGTACAATAAAGTACTTAGAGGAGTCCCTGGTACATTACAAGCCCCCAAATAGCTAATTTACTCTCAATATTACTATTACTATTATTATATGGGATAATGTTATAGTTCTTCCATCCTAAAAAGTTCACTTTAAATCACACCTCCTTAAAAATCACAATGACATCTGGTTCCTTTCAATAGTTAAGCAACTGAGCACTGACTATGAGCATCCTACATGTGAATATTCCACAGATCTTAGCAGATGGTTACTTTTTTTACCTACCAATCGAAACTTAGGAGGTAACAAGCTTTAAAGCTAAGATTATACTCTCCTGGACATAGACACATACATACAAGTATGTCCAAAAATTTGCACCCTCCACGAATTTAATCTTGAGAAGTAATAAGATGACTTGTATTTTTTGTTCCCTTACCAAGCATAGCCCAAACCAGAGGCCTAAAAATATTTTGGTAAGTCCTAATTGACAACATTGGGGCCAACTTTATCCACCTGACAATAGAATCTAGACACTTATGCTTAAGACTTAAATTTATACATAATATTTAAAATATTAGAAAATGAATGGCACAGAATTAGTTTTTTATTCTAACCCCTCTTGTAACTAGTATTATTGAGCTATTAAAGCCTGAACCTACATTTCCCCCCCCCAAAGTTTCTGATATCCATATTTGGGGCTTCTGAGACATTGTAGCTAGTTGAGTTAGTTCAAGGTCACTTATTCTGAAATTGCTATAAAGTCAGATGGAATGGAATTCTGCATTGAACAAAAGAACCCAGTTGTAGTTTTCCCTTGACATTTGTACTTTGTATACAAGCATTTTTTCATGTTATCATCATGGTGAAAGTCTGCCAACTTCAAATGGTCACATTTCCTAGTACTTCAGACATCTTGTTAAACGTGATAAATTCAATTAGCTTGTTGGATTTATAAAATGTCAATCAATTTGATGTTTCTTTTTCCTTACCATCATAAATAAATAATGGGTTTCTTTTCCACTCTCCCTTCTTTTCCCAACCCCACTCCCACCCTATTGACATAACCAAGAATAACATCTGTGTGGGGTTGCAACACTTGTGTCCGGTTTCTTCATCTACTCCTCCTTAGCTGCAACCTGGGACAAGTTTCGGCTTAAAAAATTGGTTATATGTATTACATGAGTTAAAGAGGTTTAAATGCATAGCACGCTCTCCAGCACATTGGAGGGTCAAAAGAGCAAGGGGAAAATCCACTGGAGGGTCACAGACATTGTTTTAAAAAGAAGGAAATTGAGGAAAAAAAGAAGATAAATTCAGGTTGTGGTTACTTTGGAGGATGGTGGTTGTGGTAGTAGAACACGGGGCCAAATTTCAGAGTTATGGTTCCAGGGGCAATTACAGAAAATGGTTTAGAGAAATCTG
>NW_022111377.1:5060349-5063409 GCF_000313985.2 Echinops telfairi
CCAGAAAAGAACTATGCAGTTGAATGATGGTGCAGGTAAAGAATATTGAAAGTACCACGGACTGCCAAAAGAACAAACAGATTTGTTTTGAAAGAAGTACGGCCAGAAAGCTCCTTAGCGGCAAGGATGGTTGAGATGGTGTCTCAGCATGTATTTTGGATTTGGTAGAGACCAGTCCCTGGAGAAGGACATCATGCTTGGAAAAGTAGAGGGGTAGGTAGCAAAGAAGAAAGAGGCCGTCTACAGGATGGATTGACACAGGGGCTCCAACAACGGGCTCAAACCTAAGAAGAATAGTGAGGAGGACATAGGACGGGGTGATGCTGCTTTCTATTGTACACAGGTTCCATAAGAGTTGAAACTTACTCAACAGCACCTAACAATAGCAACTGTATAATATGTCTCTTTCCATTCGAAAGATGTTTTGTAACTATAACTGATAATAAGTTGGAGATCCTAGGAGCATCCCTAGACCCAGACCTGCAGTTTTGTCTAGCCATTGGTATATTATTGTAGACTGTCAAGTGGATGCTGCCTCATAATCACCTTATAGGACGGTGTAGAATACCATCCTAGGGTTTCTAAGGCTGTAAACGGCAGTAATCTCTATGAAAGCACACTGCACATATTTTACCCACAGAACTGCTCAGAGTTAAAACCACCATCCTTTTAGCTAGCAGCTAAGTACTTAACTAAATCATCCGGGTTCCTTCCACTAGGAAGGCTGGCTGTCCCTTAAATCTCTAGGGAAAATAATCACTGTGAAAAAAGGAGGAATAAAAAGAGATGAAGAGAAGAGTTTTGGGTTTAATCTTCAATATTGCTACCAATCTGATGATAAAAGTGTTCATAGAAAAACATTTTTAAAAACAAGTCTTTATTGTAGGTCCTCTGCCAGGTCTCTAAAGGCATGTGTTTTTTAAAGGTCATCTTAAAGTTCTCCTCCTTGGTGCTGGACCACTTGAACCAATCCTCATACACGGATTTAGACTGAAGTTAGAGGAAATGGTATTCTCATTTGAAAAAAAAAAAGGGTGTATTCTCAGTGGCCACACTCCAAAGATGAACTGACCCTCAACAACCACGTGCAACACCTGCAGGTCAGCACATCTCTTTCTTTTGGACTCTTTAGAAGGAACTAAGTGTGCCCAGCATGCAGAGTGGATACTATCGGCCCACCACCTGTCTGTACTTACATTCACAAGCTTCCTAGAAAATTAGGCCATGCTGTAGTTAAGCTAATGAAAAAGTCTTTCTTTTAAGACAGCCGACAGACTTATGGATCCCTACATACTAGTCAAAACGTAAGCCTAATCATTTTATAAATCAAGGTGTGCTGTCACAGACCTCTTCTGAAAGTCAAGCACAGCCAAGCATTTTCGCTCCTCCCTTGCCTGAGGCTGGGAAACACACCAAGGGCCAGCAGTCATGTCGTTCAACTATTCTTACTCCTGTGGGGGGCCGTGTTTATCTTCCCATCAGTGGGTGGTCCTTCCACCTCTCAGTTTATCCTGGATTAGGATAATGGGACACCCAGTTTGTCTATTATGATATATGAAGATATTTCTTAAAATGCTTCTTCCTGGAAAGGTGGGGATCTTAATCGTCTGCATGTTTTTTTGTCTGCTCTCTTTCTGCCAAAATGACAAATAAATCATTTTTCAAGTATCTGGAATTATCTTTTATTTTTAATATGAAAAACTATAAGCAATTTTGTGAATTAGGATATCAATTTCTGCTCAAGCCCTGTATGTAGCCTTCATTTTTGAACATGTCTAAAGCTAGATATTACCACCAAAACTGCCTAAGGAGAGAGAGACACAAGAAGTCAGATTCAAGTTGCTCTGTCATAAACACAAGTATACACATAATCGCCAAAATGGAATTCTAATGCTCCCCCTTGTAGAGGGGTACATGCATTTTATTCACAAATAGAGTTGTTCTAACATATAAATATTCAAGGAGAGATAGTAATTTTTTCTAAGATCACACTGAAGACCCAGTGACTTAACATGCAGTGTGATAGTTAGGTTTGTGTCAACTTAATTGGATTAGTATTATTTATGTGGAAGTTGAGCCTAGAAATGCCCTATGATGTGACCTAGCACAACATAATAAGCAACTCCATAATGGAATCTACTGTGAGTAGCCAAGCCTTTGTCAGAAGAGGAGGGTAGAATGTAATCCCCTTACTCAGGTTACAACCCTGATGTAACCAAAAGGAAATTTCCAAGAGGATATGGACTATTTCCTGTAAAGGTAGACTCCGTTTGAAAGCTGGAGGTTCCTCTTGACCCACATAGCTTTGGGGATTGATTGACCCATAGGCAGGAACACCACAGGCTGGTAGTTGCAGAGGTAGATAAATCCAAATTCAGCAGGAGAGGCTTATTGACTAGAGATGCTAATGAATTCAAGACCCACAGGGTGGATGGCAAGTTGTTGGCTCAAGTTCAAAGCACCTGAAAAAGCAAGTGCAGTCCAGTTCCAAGTCTGTGAGTCAGAAGCTAAGTTGGAGGCTTCTCCTGACTCACAGGCTTCAGAGGTTGATTAACCCAAGACAGGCAGGCATATATTGAGAGAGAGAGAGGGAGAGAATTGACTTCTCTAGAGAATCCAGACTAACACAGGTAGGCAGTTACTCCAGCCATATATACAAGTTATCATATATAAAAGCTATCTAGTTCATAGAAACCATTCTGGATTATACAATAAAGAAATGTTTTAACCCATAAAATATTTCAACTCATAAAATAAACCAATATCCAAAGATAGAGAGATTCACCCAACCCTGAGAGCTGCCAGGACCCTGCCCTGCTTCTGTTGATCTTGGATCCATGAGACAGAGCCTCTGCTGACCTCGCTGTTCCAGCTCCACCTCTCTGTGTCTATCAATCTACGGCTCCATGAGTCTGTAGAGGATCCAGCTAGCATGGATCTACGGATGTGAGTTGGACTGGGCTGGGGTGCCTTCTTAATGTAAAGTTGCTTCTTAATATAAAGTTCTTGGACATAGATGAGTGTCATTGGTTTGTTTCTCTGGACAACTCAGACTAACAC
>NW_022111377.1:5064171-5122173 GCF_000313985.2 Echinops telfairi
GCGATGGAAGAGTGGGAACAACGTGTGTACGAACTGTTGATGCAAAACTGATCATCTGCTCTGTAAACCTTGGCCTAGTCACCATAAAATGGCCTTTTAAAAAAATTTTGGTTTACTTTTTAAAAGAAGAAACATAATTGAAGCACATGGAAAGCAACATTAAAATGACACATGTGTCCATCTCCGATACATGACAGCATCTTTCATTCTAAACAGATTGCTGATAACCAACTGAATTCCTCATAATTGATCCTGTCTCTCTCAGTTTCTCTTCTCAGACCCTCACTCAGAGTAGTCAGTTCTATAATGTGATCATTGACAATGAACAAGTTTTATCTTCAGCTGCTAGTTGATGGTAGAAGGCAAAGTCATCGTATCTTGAGATAACAATATTTGAGGATTTGTGGCAAAATGAAATGACAATCAAACACTGATGCAAGGATGAAGCACTCGAAATAAACCTATTTCAGTATTCTTGGCTAAAGACATTCAAAATCATGAAACAAGATAAGATGTGCAAATGTTCCCACACAAAATTAAAAGAGGCAAATCTGTGGTATCTAGAGACTATGAGAAACTTAATGGAGCTGTTTGAGACCTTTTGCTACCTCTGCCCTATTGTTAGGTGTGTGGACCATAATTCTACAGCTCTTTGATCCACCCTGGGCTTATAAAAACTCTATAAGCTTATTTCAACCCCCTCTGCCTAAAACATCTTGAATATATTTCTGTTTCAAACTAGGAGTTTACTAATCTCTCACAGACTCAAACCTACTATGGGATTTTATTTCCCTTCACACATCATGAACTTGGGCTGGGTGAGAAAGAGTCATAAAACCTGTTCTCAAAAGCTAGACATCTAGACATCGAAAGGCTCTCTTTCCCTTCTTGCCTACTTTGGGCATTCTTGACTGATCTGAAGGAAGAACTACTCTTCAAATCTTTTCCTTTCATGACTGTTATTCTCTGTTCAAAACGCAGTCATCTGACTTTTTTATTCCATACTTCCTGTGCAGCAAACTCCACTACAGGCATAGAAACAAATAGAGTGGCCTTTTGTAAAAGTGCCGCAGAAGTAAAATTGAAAATCATAACTGTTTGCTGGTCATCTCTACCCAAATGCTCTTTCAGTATATTTTTTAGTGTTAGATGTTTTCTTATTTAATTGATTAACTGTGATAATTATGTCAACACATCAGGGACATTTCATTTATCATACAAAGTGTAGGATAAAAATATTTATAGTTTTGAGAATGAGTATTAGTGACTGCTTAGGAAAACCATGAAAGTAGGTGAATTATTATAGTTATACACTTATACATATGGAGAATTTCAAAAAGTCCATGGAAAAAATGAATTAAAACATAATGGAATTTTTCCAAGAATGTTCTTAGTTCCTCACATATTAAATGAAATATATTTTAGAATACATTATCTATAGTATTAACTATAAACTATTTCCATTCTATAAACTATTAACAACTCTATCGTCAATGACATTTGTTCTCATTTCTCCAATTAAGATAAATTTAAAGGCATTCTAGTTTAAATTAAAATTCAGTTTAGTAATATTGCTTTATACTCTATTTTGGGCTGCCATTGTTCAAATAATTAATGCACTTTGAAATTATTTCATGCAGCAATACAATGATATTTTCGGTCTGTGGTTCCTTAAAGCAGATAACTTTATAAGATTGTAAGTGATGAAGTATTGTTTAGGGTTATATTTCACCTTGTCATTTAATTTTACATTCAAACACACTTATTAATATGATAAGTTGATGGTATTTTATTTATTATTTTTTACTTTTTTATTGTGAATGAAAGGAAACTTTATACCTAATCATCAGTTATGTATTTAACAGCTCACCCAGTGAATATTATTTTATATACACAGACACTGTTACTACTCCTACTTCAAAACCAGTGGGGGAAAATATACAGGATATTTTTTTTAAGTCACATAAATTTGAACTTTAATAGCTACTGTAGCCAGTAATTCTTTAAAAGAATTTTCCTTCTCAAATAGCTTAGAGAATTGTTTTGTACCCTGGGCAAATCCAGACATGAGCAAAGTATTGCAAGTACAAAGGTTTGTACATCTCTTTAAATGTTGACATTCATCAAGAGGTCGCCACTGTCAGAGTAAGTGTAGGTGGAGGAGACTGAAGTGGAGACATGAGGCAATTAATGAAACCATTCAAACTTCCTACAAGTCATTTTCCAGTGACCATCTTTTAAAAAAGTAGAATAAGAAGATATCCTTGACTAAGTTATTTGGAAAACTGAAACAATGATTTATATTATTCTTAATATATATAGAAATAGGACACAGTTAAATATCAATGGTTATTCAGTTAACAGGGGTCTTTAAAATCAAATGATCATAATCCCTCCACAGAACTCACCTAAAATGTCCTGGTTATGCATGAAGCAAAAGACATGGCGAACATGTTTAAAGATGCAGAATAGAAAAAAGAAAATGAATAAATTCAGAAAATATATATACTCATCTCTTCCTACCACAACGTTTAAAACACTGTTTTTGGCCTTGTCCTATGAATTCACTTGAGAGATATGAATTGATTTTATTCCATTACTCAATGCTCAGAATAGCATCATTGCTGACATCAGAGGATCTTGGCTGAAAGCAGAGAATACCAGGAAGATGTTGACTATGTTCACACATTCAATGGTACGGACCTAGAGAATAGGAATCCAGAACACACATGGTGCTTACTCTGAATTTGGATTAAGAGGCAGTTGTGCAAATAAAGCAAGGAATACTGCATGATTGAAAATCAGGAAAGGTGTGTGTCAGGGCTCTATCTCTTCACCATATTTATTCAATCTGTACGCTGAGAAAATCATCAGAGAAGCTGGATTTATAAAGGCGAACTTGGCATCAGGGTTAGAGGAAGATTTATTAACAACCTGTGGTATGCTGATGACAAAACCTTGCTTGCTGAAAGTCAGGAGGACTTGAAGCACTTGCTGATAAAGATCAAGGGTTGCAGCATTCAAGAAGGATTTGACTTAGGTAAGGAAGACCACAATCCTTACAAGTGGACCTATAAGTAACATCATGATAAATGGAGAAATGTCTGAAGCTGTCAAAGAATTCTTGCTTACATCTACAATCAATGCTCATGGAAACAACAGTCAAGAGATCAAAGCATGCATTACATTGGCTAAATCTGCTGCACAAGCCCTCTTTAGAGTGTGGAAAAGCAAGAAAGCTACTTTGAGGACTAAGATATGCCTGATTCAAGTGACAGTATTTTCAATTAGCACATACGTATGTGGTGAAGAATAATGAAAGTTCCACAGATTACCAAATGAAAAATAAATGCAACTTGGAAAAAGGACAGCCGGAATGCTCCTTAGAGGAGAAAATGGAAAGACTTTGTCTCATGTGCTTTGGACATGTTGATACGAGGGGTCAGTTCCTGGAGAAGGACATCATGCTTGGTAGGAGGGGCAGCAAAAAAGAGGAAGGCCCTCAATGACATGGATGGCCACAGTGGTTACTACAATGGGTGCAAACAGAAGAACAGTTGTGAGAATGGTGCAGGACCAGGCAGAGTTTCGTTTTGTTGTACATCAGGTAACTATGAGTCAGGACCAATTCAATGCCCCTAACAGCCATCGCAACAACCAAGAGATGATCTTTTTTTTTTTTTTTAATATATCATGGGTTTTGTCTTGGACATAACCAAAAACCTTGAGGGAATGAGTCGCCGGGTCTGCAAGTTCAGGATCTTAGTCTCTGGGGATGTCAAAGTCATTTGGGGATACCAAGGTCATTTGGATTAACATAGTCCACAAAGACCATGTACTTTGGTGAGAACGATGTCTTAAAATTCATGAATCTCCATCTAAGGTGCAACTATTGGTGAAACCATTGGTTTCTCACTGTTTAGAGAAAACAAGAATGAAGACCATTGAAGATACTTGGAAATAGTCCAATAGACTAATGGACCACACAAACATCAATCTCTGTCACTCTGAGATCAGAACACTAGACTGTAACCAACTCGCACTACCAAAAACTATGAACAGCATCACATTAGAAGGTCTTGGATAGCCTTGGGGGAAAATGTGGAGCAAAACTCAGTCATTTAAAAACAACAATAAATAGACACAGACTTACTGATTACATTGAAACCCTTCAGACTATGGCCTGTAGTCACTCTTCAGGTCTTAAACTGAATTCATCTGTGTTAGTCTGGGTAGACTAGAGAAACAAATACAAGGGACTCCTATGTGTATAAGAAAGAGCTTTATATACAACAGCAATTGATTATTGACAAAATGTCCCAGCCCAGTCCAGATCAAGTCCATAAGTCCGATATTAGCCCATATATCTGGTACCAATCCATAAAGTCCTCTTTGGACTCACAAAACACATGCAATGACGCTGAATGCAAGAAAATCACAGGCCAGTGGATGGGAAATCTTGTGGATCCAGTGGCAGTGTAAGCATCTCAGCACCGGCAGGGGTCTCCAGGTGGCTTCTCCAGTTTAGGGCACTAGGGTAGCTCTATGTGTCTTGTCAGCTGCTATGTCTCCCAGGGAGTAAGCAGAGAGAGAGTGTGTATCCCACCTCCAAGGAGGAATACTGAAGTTCCCAGAATCCTTAGGAGAAGACCATGCCTACATAGACGCCTCATTGGCTATGGCCTGATTGACAAGCTAGACTCCACCCCTTCATTCTGAATCCTCAAATTGACACCGTATTATATAACTTCCACGTCATCCCCATGAGTCAATTTTCAGCCGAACAATAGACAGGTCTTTAAGTGGAATTATAACACCAATGAGACACGCACCTTAGAATAATCAACTATTTGAGATCAACACTGCAGCATTTTACCCAAGGACAAAATTAAGCACAGTTCAAAAAGTAATCCTTTTGTGGACACCTTGGGATTCTCAATATATAAGATTATATCATCTCCGAATAGTGAAAGTTTCATGTATTCTTGACCCAATTGTACTCCCTTGATCTCTTGCAGTTGTCCGATGGTACTGGCTAGGACTTCCAGCACAATGTTGAATAGAAGTGGGGATAAGGGTCATCCTTGTTGGGTTCCCTTAATCAGTGGAAATGTTTCCAGCTTTTCTCCAATGAGTGTAATATTGGCTACTGACTTTCCATATATGCCTTTATTCTATTGAAAAAATATGGAATGCTAGACAAATTTACACGTCATCCTTGCACTAGGGCCATCTTCTCTGTATGATTCCAATTTTAGTGTATGTGCTGCCAAAGCGAGCACTATTTGATTTCTTGACTTCTTCTTCCATGGGCATTGATTGTAAATCCAAGTGAAATGAAGTCCTTGACAACTTCAATATGTCCTCTTGCTTCTCGTGAACTTCCATATTTCTCATGATTTTGTTCTGTTTTCTTTTTGTTGCACTCAAAGCCATCCTGAAGGCTGCAATCTTTGACCTTCTTTTTTTTTAATGGAAACAAGTCTTTATTAAGTAACTTTTAATATCAGAAAAATAAAACTCTTATAATTCTCTGTACAGCAACTATATAATATCAGTGCTTTGGCCATCTTAGGTTAACGGCCCTTTATCATAAAATATATGGTTTTAAACTTTACTCAAATTGAATTTATAATCCCTATGACTTCCCTACATATACATAACAAGCAAGGTTGGGTCATCTGCAATGCCATTGGTTGTTAGTGAGTGTTGAACGTCAGCCCAGAAGCCACATTCTGCTTCATAGAGTGATTCTTCATGGACCGAAGGCACGCATCCAGCACCACAGCCACACACAAGCCACCACAGTTGAACAAACGGAAGAAGGGTGGCGTGTGAAAAAGGTATGCCTAGTTATGATCCATAGTCAGAAAGTGAAAAGTTGACAGAAAGGTCAGCCATTATAAGCATTAACTTTTGAACCATTTGAGGTTTATTCTCGACAGTGTCAAATCATAGCTGGAATGCTACACTTATAACATGATCCTCCATCTGTCATCTATTTGTCATAGATGCCCTGGCTATAAATCTTGCCTTGAGCTTTGCTGAAAACAAAGAAATGAAAAATTTTGTCAAAGTTAATTATTTAATAAGAAGGGCAACTCTAATAATTTTATAATTCTGTTCATTTAGATTGATTGTTACATCTATAAAATAGCAATTCTTTTTTCCAAAATACACACACACTCCCTTTTCCTACTTATGTGCTCACACACATACTAAATGATTGCATAATGCAGTCCTTTTCCCAGCTTATTGTCTATAAGCACACCTATCATACTATTCTTTGAATCAAAAAACTAGATGGCGTTGTTGTTGTTGGTGGTGGTGGTGGTGGTGGTGGTGTCATGGGTTATAATTCTCTAGGCATCTTTCACAAGACGACATCAATTCTTAGCTTATACAAATTAATGACAATTTGTTTGTGCTGGTCAGGGATCAAAAGGGGTCCACTTGGGGAAAATGGAAATGATTGGCATTATATAAACAGTATAATTTTCAAATATAGATATTTTTATATTTATATTTAAATATATATATATATATTTATTTTTAATCTATCCCACATGATATTAGAGCCAAATTAGCCTCAACTTTAGAAATTTATTTTCATCCCTCCTCTACTTAGGGTATATTAAAGGGACACAATGTGTTAAGTTGCTTTCTACGCTTGGCTTCTGTTGTTTATTAGAATCTGTTAGTGACCTAATTAGAACAACCTCTTCTTCTAAATCAACTCAAATTTCTCAGTTATATTTCCATTTCCATTTCTAGGCAAGCCTCTGCTAGTCTCTGGTTTCCTCTGCTCGTAGGAACACATGGTTTTTTTCTTCCTGAAGCATGTGGCTGACATTGTAGCTTGCCCTTCGGGGAAGGATAATTTGCTCATTGTGGATTAGTTGCCTTTAGCAGGTAAGTCTCACCTGGGTCACATCCTTTAAGGAGATGTCCAGGGACAGAGTTGCCTGAAAACTTTCACTGGAATGTGCAAACTTCTGCCCTGGCTTGTCTCACTTTATACTTTGCTTTCTTTCCAGGGCTAATGTTCCCTCAATGATAACACCATTAGGAGCGAGTCAACCTTTCTTTCTTTTTTAATTTCAGTTAGTCCACCGATTTTCGTTTTCCATGTCACAAATTAGACAAGCTGTATCTAGAGTAAAGTGAATTAGTAACCTTGAAAGTTTTTGGTTCATCAATTGCACAAATAACCAGATAAATTTGACTCAATCTACTGCACATCATTTCTACATTCATTGAAAAAGCTAGATAATAAGTATACGTGAGGGGTGGGATAGGAGAGCACTTGGTGTTACATAAAGAGTATACCTAAAATGGGAAATTTGGTCTTTCTTGCCAACCAACTACAAATAAATTAACATCTCATAATCTGCCCCCATATTTTATCACCTATTCTGTGTTGAGGCTATAGTCTGTTCTAAAGAGTCATGTTGTCTTCTTGCACATTTTGCCCTTGAAAAAATAAAAGCCTCTCTCAAGTAGCAAGTAAATCTGTAAACGCCTAGTGTTCACATAAATGACTCTCCTCATGCTCAAATAAGATTAATGGAGCTATTTATGGGCTGTCTTCAAGGTTTCAGAAACTCCATGAGTTGGTTAAAATTATAAGTATATTTGGGCACACGTGTGTCATAGTTTTCATGACATTCTCAATGAAGATTCTTATGCCTCTAAAATAGGTAAATAAATAAATAGCTAGGTTAACTGATGTTTTGGAGTGTATTGAAAGTATAAATGAAATGTCATACTTTAAATGAATAAAGATAATAGTGCTTTTAGCTTTTATTATCTCTGCATGGTTGTTTATGACCTTATTTATTTATATGCACTATCACCATCTTACTTCAACATCCCATAGGCTCCATTATTCAACTGACTCCAGGGTGCCGTGCCTTCTAGAACAAACTAAAAATGATGGTCACTCACTTCTGGGTGGAATCCTTAGAAAGGGACTCTCAATCTGAAATATGTTGTTCAATTACATCCTCTTCAACGGTCACATAAAAAGTAATTTTTGAATTATGGGAGAGCATAAATTAAGTAGTTTCTGGCAGGAAAAATTTTACACTAAGTTGAAACTAATGATATGCGAGAGAAGACAACGTTTTATAAGTCATATGCCAATAGATGATACTATTCATTATTTTTGTCTAAATACATTCAATTGCTAAACTGTGTTATTTATTACAACATTTCATCTGATGGTGTGTCTATATTTCATAGCATCGTACTATACAGGCATTCTTTTGTCTTAGTTTTGTCATGTTTAGTGGGTAGAGTCATCGGTGTAGTCACTTGGACAAAGTAGAACTTCCCCAAAGAGTTTCCAATGCTGTTAACTGTTATGGGAGCAGACGAGCACTTCTTTCTCTTCTAGGGCAACTTGTGGTTTTAAACCATCTTTCAGCTAGCTTAAGACTGTGCCATGGTTTTTAAGATATAATATTTATATATGAATATAATCTTCGTATAACTGTATATTTATTAATACATGTTAAAAGCTATTTATTTTTCAAAATAGAAAATAAATTATTTGGGATTGTAATTCATGATGCTGCTTCCTTATGAAGAGTCACAATTCCCTAAGGAACTGCATCTAGAACAATATTTCTCCCTTGAATATATGGTAGCCAGCATCCAAATATCATCCAATTATCCTTATCTCCCGGAATGAGAGCACTTGTATAGAACACACACACACACACACACACACACACACACACACACACACACACACCATCAACCTCATGCCAGTATTAGCCTATGTATTCAATAGAATAAGGCAAATGTAATGGCAGGGTAATTCTGAGATTAGGTCGTCAAAAATGAAAAATAGAGCTGGCCTCTTATTTTTCAATGGTTGGCTTTGAGCAAGGAGGGGAGTTATGTCATGAGGAGCAATTTGGGGAAGTTCATGGACCGAGGAAGGGAAGCCCCCAACTAACAGCCAGGTCAGGAAACTTGGAAGTTTTGACTCAGTCTAGACTTCAGATACCAGCAACATAGGCATTCACCATGGATGTAATATCACAAGACCCCCGGCGCCAGAGTCCTCCAACTACTCTTGGATTCTTAATTCACAAAAATTGTGTAAAATCATAAATATTTGTTATTTTAAGTTGTGAAATGGAAGGGAAAAATTGTCAAACTTCAATACATAATACAGATCTTGGTACCTGGAGTAGATTTGGAATTGGGCAATAAACAAAATGCATGAGGACTTTGAGAAGTTTCTCAAGATAAGGATTGCTTTCTTAATATATGGTCTTGAAACAACTGGATATGGATATACGTCATATGCCAAAAATAAATTTTAAAATAAGCATGGCTCCATTTCTTACATCCCTATCTTGCTTCACAAATGTACTCAAAATAGATCACAGAATATAATGTAACACCTCAAAGCGCAAAGCTAAAAAATACCAAAAAACACCTTTGTGACTTTTAATTGACCAAGGTTTG
This sequence comes from Echinops telfairi, assembly GCF_000313985.2. Lineage (NCBI taxonomy): Eukaryota > Metazoa > Chordata > Mammalia > Afrosoricida > Tenrecidae > Echinops > Echinops telfairi. Next base: position 5,073,655 of record NW_022111377.1, read on the forward strand.
CTCAGACATGACAAGAAACATATTTATCCAAAAAATGCAACCATTGCACTGCATCAAACTGCAAAGGCTCGCTTCTTAAAATGTCCTGGAAAATAAAAACTTGCATTGATGTGCCTTCGTTATATGTTTTTTTAATTCTCAAAATTCAGTAATAAGAAGACAAATCACCCTGTGATCTCAGTTAGCTGGTGCTGCTGTAACATAAATAGGATAAGTGGATTGTTTTGCAAACAGAAATTTAATTTCTCACAATTTTTGAAGCTACAAGCCGAGATTCAGGGTGCTGGCTCAAAGAAGGCATTCTTTCTCGGACGGCTCTACTGAGAAGAGAAGTCCTTGCCTGTTTCAGTGCCTGTAAACCAGGCATTCCTTGGTGACTTTCATGTACCGCAGTATCACTCTCCCCGCAACAAGCTTGCCTACTGTGATTTTCTATATCTCAAAAAGATCGGCGCCTGACATGTCTTACACAAGTCCTGTTTCATTAACATAGCGATGAAGACTCTGTGGCAAAATGAGGACATAACCATACTGTGTTAGTCTGGGTAGACTAGAGGCACAGATCCAGAGAGACTCATATGTGTTTAAGAGAGAGCTTTACATAAAAGAGCAATCGTATATTGAGAAAACATCCCAGCCCAGTCCAGATCAAGTTCATAAGTTCAATATTAGCCCATATGTCTGATACTAATCCATTAATTCCTCTTAAGACTCATGCAGCCATGAAATGATGCTGAATACTGGAAGGTCACAGGCCAGGGGTGGAAAATCTTGTAGATGCTATCGTAGTGGAAGCCTCTCGGCGCTGGCATGGGTCTCCATGTGGCATCTCCAGCTCCAGGGCTCTGGCTCCATCAGTGTGTCTCCATGTGGCTTGTCAACAGGAAAGTGTAGCAGAGAGAGTGTGTGTCCCACCTTCTGGGAGGAGGACAGGAGTTCCCAGAATCCACAGGAGAAGGCCATGCCCACACAGAAGCCTCTTTGGCCCCACTGACCTGATTGACAGGCTAGACTCCACCCCTTCACTCAAGTTGACAGGAGATTATGTAACTGCCACAGACCATCTCTTGTCAAGTTGACACTTTTACACAACTCTTTAGCCATATATAATTTTTAAACAAAACAATAATAAAATCATGTGTTTGTAACAGGATAAAAATAAAATGCATACAATTCAATATGTACCAAAGCCTCATTTAAACATAATATTATATGAGTGAAGAAAACAACAATATTCTACAACAATTGCAGTTAAGTGAACACCTACACCCTAATCCCATCTATGAAAGTTTGTCAGCCAGCCGCTTCATGCCTTTATCCACCCCATTTTGGGTATTCAATTTCTATACTGCCCACTTACATCAACCCAGTGCTCTGAGGAGACAAACCTGTTCTTTGGTGTGAAGAATCGTCATAGTTGGAACCTTGTGAGTCTGCATCCACAAGCAAAGTCAAATCAGGACAAGCCATCCATAAGGTCAGCAGCAATATGCACCAGTCACAAGCTCAAAAATCTTCTCTTCATCTGATTGGGTTCTGATCAACACAATACAAACACACATACATATAGTGGAATTTACAACACATTTTAGGCAAACTTCAATCCATAACATTCCCCAAAAGGCTAAATTTCTAACAAAAACATCACCAAAAGTCATGTATGCATTTTAAAAATTAAAGGGGAAAAGAAGTATTTGAAAAGAGGCTTAACAGTATTAGTCTTTAGAAAAATGAAACATAAAATAACATACATAAGAATAGCTAAAACGTCAAAAGTCCAATCATACTAGGTTTGCTGGATATAAAGATTTTAAAACATTCAGACACTGCTGTTGAGGATATAAAATGGTACACCCACTAAGCAAAATAGTTTAGCCAGTTTTTTAAAAAAAGTAAAAATAAATTTACCACATGATCCAGATAGTTACACATGTAGAAAAAGAATGTTCCATAGGATCACTTGTAAACAAATATTTACAGCAGTTTTGTATGTGATAGGCCCAAATCAAACATGCTCCAAATGTTTATAAAGATATAAATGAATGAACAAATTGTGGTACATTCGTACAATGGATGTACCACAGTAATAGAATGGAATGAACTGCCTATTCCTCATTTAGGGAGCTATCTAGTAGTTCCCATGTATTGCCATCATTATCCAGCCTTTCACATTTATGGAAGTACTCAAAAATCTACTGTCTGGCAATTTTGCACACTTATGATGTATACTTGATGGTAACAAATCCAAGAGATGAGACAATAATAAAACTAATTGTGATGGTTAAGGTTATGTGTCAACATGGTTGAATTGCTGGCACATTCTCAATGGTTTGGCAGCTACATCATGATATAATTTGGAGGTTATTAATGATGTAGTCCTCCCCCATTTTGTGGTTGTGCTCATTCTCCATTTTCACACAATACTTATTTTCCCATAAAAGCCTGGTCTTTGAAACTTAACCATGTCAGTAAGTGAGGAGTGGATTATTGGTAGATGCATCAATTTCCTAATAGATAGGAGGCCTAAACAAAGCCAGGCTAAAATACATATACATACACAAATAACATTATTCACGTTATATAAAACTCTAGATAATGCAACGTATACCAATTTGCTAGCAGATTGGTGGATTCCAGAAAGGGACAGGAGGGAAATAAATGAGGTGACAATAAAACAAAAAGAAACTTTGAGAGTGTTGGATATGTTTTCTTATTTTGAAGCTGGGAATGGCCCTTACCAGGAAGTCAACAAGGAAAGGACCCGTATCCTTGATCCCTGTGTAGGACCTGAACTCTTCCAAGAATTCCATGTGGAAGCAAGGGTACACTCCAGAGAAGAGCACAGTCCCGCTGACCCTTAATTTTAAACAGGGGAGGCCTAGGTCAGCTTTTTGACCTACAAAGCCATAAGATGATACACTTGTTTTAAGATTCAGAGTTTGTGGTGATTGGTTCCAGCAATGACGGGACACTAATAAAAATGTATTCTGAATGTGAAAGGGAGAGGAATAATTGAATGCTGGAAGGTTTTGTCATGATTGTTGAGTATACTAGGACCCTTGATGGAGTACTGGTTTACAATTGGGCTGCTAACAAAAATGTGTACAGTTTGAAACCACCAGATGCTCCTTGGGAGAAAGTCGGGACTTTCTACTCTCATTATCAGTTAGAGTTCACAAACTCACAGCAGTTCTGCCCTGTCCCTAAAGGCCACTATGCGTCATCACCGACATAGTGGCAGTGCGTTGTTGGTACTATCAATTCTCCTGTATTTTCTTGGTTACAGCGATTAGCCTTGACTCACTGTAGGAGAAATTTATATAAAGGGCTCATCATCGGGAGGCAAGGATTACTGGGAGCATTTTGGGGGTTAGCTAGCAGTCTACCTTCTCAAAACAAAACCCTCAGTGCCATGCAGCCGATGCCCACTCATAGCGACTCTATGGGACCTGGTAGGACTGCCCTTGTGAATTTCCAGGACTGTAAGCCCACCAGGGGTCCAATTGATACTATAATATTGTGCTAATTATTAATGATTGATTGCCTTTCAGTGGTTTGTTTATAAATAATGTAACAGAAACAGATACTCTTAAGAATTTACCTTCCAATCATGAGATTGCCAGCATGTTATAACCACACTGCATTAATTTCTCTCATACTTCATTATAATTCCCACTGGAACTGCAGTTCTCAACTTGTGGCTCGCAACCCCTTTGGGGGGTCGAACAACCCTTGCACAGGGGTTGCCCGATTCTTAACAGTAGCAAAATGACAGTGATGAAGTAGCTACGAAAATAATTGTACGGTTGAGGGGTCACCACCACATGAGGAACTATATGAAAGGGTCATGGCATGAGGAAGGTTGAGAACCACTGGGCTAGACTATTAGCAGGACCTCCGGTAGTGCAATGGATCAAAAGGTAGGTTGCTAACCAAAATGTTGGTGGCTGGATCCCACCAGCCACACAGAGGGAGAAGATGTGACAGTCGGCTTCAATAAAGATTGACAGCATTGGAAACCCTGTGGGGAAGTTCTACCTGTCCTAGAGAGTCACCCACTAAAAATGGACTCAACTCATGGGCAGGGGGCATATTTTAAACTTTTATCGGCACAGCTATTATATTCCTTTTATTCATCATTCTAGCTGCAACACTAAAACAGTATTTAATGTATGATAATCAATAAAACCTGTTAAGTAAATAAAGATTATCATATTCTTAAATAATTTTATTGATATAGAATTCTGATCATAAAAACAAAATGAAGAGTTGTGTAATCATCATCATATCAAATTCAGAACATTTTCTTCTCATACTCATTGTTGTTAGCTACCCATCTCCCTTCACCTCCCCTGCCATCCTTGTAGGTAATTATTAATCCAGTTACTTTCTCTATAGATTTACCTATCCTGGATTTAATATACTGAAAATCATAGAAACAAAAAACAAACTAAAACTCAACAACAATGACAAAACCAATTCATTTCTTCAATCAAAAAGAAGGAAATAGTAAAAATTGAAACAACTGTAAAATAGGTCAAAATGGAAATAAAATGATAAGGTGTTACATCTTAGCATAAGTACATCTGCCATGTTCAATGCTCTTTTTCATAGCAAGGCTCTTCAAATCTCTGGGCTATGTTCGGACAGAATTCACGGGAGGCTTAACCCACGTGGAAACCCTGCAAATGGATTTTAGTTTTCTACTGTCACCCATAATCTTCTGTAAATCAACTGTTCATAATTTTGGCTCTGATACCCCTCCCTCCTTCAGATTTGTATTATATTATTTATAATCCTTGAATCACACAGGTGGCATGCTTCTTCTGTGTGGGCTTAGTTGATACCTTACTTGTATGACTGCTTATTTGAAGACAAGCCATTAAGACCCCAGATGCTATTCTTTCAGTAGCCAGGCACCACCTGGTCTCTTCACCAGACTTTTCTTGACACCTATATCTTCAGCAATCACTTCATAAAGGCAAGTACCAAGTATGGCCATGTCATAAGAACTAATTGTACTTAGATTGAGACTAGAATTAAGTTCAAGTCCCAAATTCATCCATATAGTATGGTTTACATATGTCTCTGGTTCACTTTATTTTTTTTCTTTTAAAATAGAGTTTTTTTCACATATAATTCACAAATCATACAATTTAATAGTTCAATCATATTAATAATGGTTGTGTAATAAGCACACAATCAAATTGAGGGCAATTACTCTTTTCTTATAATCATTGTTGTTAACTCCTCATTTTCCACCACCTCCCCTGATGCCCCTGATTGATTATTAATCCACCTACTGTCTGTAGATTTACCTCTGCTGGATTTCATATGTAGAGAAACATACAAAACAAAAACAAGAAACAAACAAAACAAAACAACAATGACAAAGTTAAAGAGAAAAACCTCCATTGAAAAGAAAGAAGACGATAATAAAAATGTGAACAAATTTAAAATGGAACAAAAGATAAGGTGTTCATTTTAGAGGCATCCTTATCATTAAAGAAATTTTAGTTACAGCTAACTTTTGTAGTGTTTAATTGAATTTCAACATATCTCAGCTTTTTCTATAGGGTCACTGAGTCAGGAACAACTTTTTGACACTGGGTTTGGTATTTTGTTTTTTTCCCCCACAGCAAGTAATAATTTAAGCAATGTCCTGTGACATGCTACATACATTTTGTCATTTTTTAGCCCTTAGTAATTATAACAGCTACTTTAATTTTAGCAATTATGAATGCTGTAAAACAATATTCCTATTGATTGAAAATGTCTGTCCTCACCACTGGTAGTGAAACAAGTGGCTCATGATGTAATTTCTTTCATCATATGGAATTTAGTACATTCAGAACCAAGGATAACATGTTTCCATATTTACAATGAAATTATGGTTTTCTCATCAAAAGGCAAATCCTTCATTCAAAAATTTAAATGCCTCTTAAAATAGAATACCAGATGGCTAAATATAGGGGCTGAAGAAAGTCTATTTCAGGAATACTGACTGGCGCCAGCCCCCAAACATTCATTTGATTATGGATTGAATATACTTTCATTCATTTTAAACTCTTGCCTCTCTGTATGTTGTTCTGAGATAGGCAAACTAACGCTGGTAGAAAAATTTGCCTTAAGAAACATGCCCTTCTGCTTAAATGACCTATTTTTGTTGACATATTGGAAAGATGGCCTCACGATTGCCATCACATTTTCAGTTACCAAGGTCACTTACATATGTGGTAAAATGTATATAATGTTCTGCTTCATAATAAATTTGTTCCCTGCAATTTCAACAGGTAGGCTACAACTATAGTCATTACAATGGCCGGGAAACACAGATGATGTAAAAAGTTCAGCTGTGTCCTGAGTTACATCACTCTCCTAGTTGTTACGTTTTGTTTCGTTTTCTTATGTTCTCATACAACCGGAACTTCGGCATGTTTACTACGGAAACACCATCAGAAAAGATCGATTTCTAGAAAAGAATATCTAGAAAAGATCAAGGAATGTGAGAGAGCCTCCCCTTCATTAACGCGGTGACTGAGGGAATGTCCTCAAATATAACGCTCATCGGGAAGTTGGGACGGAATTGGGCACAGTGTTAGCCTGTTGTGCATAAGGTCAAGGTCACCATGAGTCAGAGCAAGCTAAATGACACGTAATAACAACAAGCACAATCGAGTTTTTTGTTTGCTTGGACTATGTTTTGTTTGCTTGCTTCTATCTTTCTAGTGTAGCCTGATCCTTTCATTTGAGAAGAAGTGTTAATAGGTGTTCATCCTTTATTAGTCATGCACATAAATTTAGAACTTACTTCAGGGTATTTTCAGACCTTAAAAATCATTTCTAATTTTTCATGAAGAATTCAATAATTCTGCTGAACAACTCTTCCCATTCAACCCAGTACATGTTTTGGCATTTCTTACACAATTCGAAAGTATTAATTAGATGTGTAAGAGATCCATCACTAGAGCCACGGTTTGCCCATCTATAAAATGGAGCCATAATAACTGTCTTAGCTAGTTCACAGTGTTGCTGAAAGAATTTTGTGAGATATTTCTTGTGAAAGCATTCCATAAGCTGAAATGTGCTCTAAAGCTTCATCAGAGACAATTATGTTAGACTAGTCTACATATCTCTAAATACATGTTTGTGCAACAATATTCTGACCCTAGGTTTTCCAATTAATTTCTCTTTAAAAACAACTCACAATCAACTTTCTCTCAGAAATCTTCTTTGACTCCTCAGGGGAAGAGTATAAACTTTTACACACATATTAATTGTGTGTAAATTCATATTAAAATTCTTCATTGGTTCTTACATTGACTAGGTTCTCTAGAGAAACAAAAATAGTGGTGTTTATATGTGTATATATCTAGAAGGAGATTTGGATCAAGAAATGGCTCGCATAGTTGTCGAAGCTGGTAAATCCAGTTTGATTCAAGTCTGTGGGTCAAATGGTGTACTGCAGGCTTCTTCTAACCCATGGAGCTGTGAGAGGATGATGGACCAGGAAGCAGGAAGACCCCAGGCTGATGGGCACAAAGTAGAATCCAAGGTTGACAGTCCACTGATGGCTCCTGAAATTGGCAGGCAATGAGGCAGAATCCAGAAGGAGCAGAAATGCAGCTTTCCCATTGAGTATGTTTAAAAAGGAGCAGGCTACATGTCCAGCAGTCTTTCTTCCAATTGGTGGCATAATGGGCTATGCACTGACCCGCTAAACACAAGAACTTTCATAAGAGAAGTATGATGCTGTCTACTCCCATAAAGATTTAAAATATTGGAAACATAAAGGGGCAGCTCTACCCTGTCGTATAGAGTCACTATAAGTCAGAACTGACTAGATGGCATTAAGGGTTTTTGGTTGTTAGTTTTGTATAGAGACTGAAAGAGCAAAAGGCTACTGAGGTTCAAAATATTTTCTCGGGAACTTATCTTCATTTATTAGCTTTTTTAAAATTACCCAAGAATGGATTTAGGTATAATAACATCCTGAAAAATCAAGACCTTGCTGTGGAACTATTAATTGCCTTCTAAGAATTTTTAAAGAAAATATGTTATTTAAAATGCATGTTTAAAAATATAAATTTTAAACAAAGTATTTTAAAGAAAGGTATATTTTTCATTTCAATTTAAAATACCTTATTAGAAAATGTACAAATTTTGTCACTCAATAACTGGATAGGCACACTATACCCCCAATTACTGGAATGAGTTAAATGTTCTTAAAATACCACATTAAACATAAGTTTTTTTAAAGTGCCTTGAAGTTCACACCATCCAAGCAAAGTTTACAAAGCACTTTGCAAACTTGATTTAATTAAAGGCAACACCACACCCTTGCTTTAAATGTAATGATCATAATTTCTTCCCTACAATTTTTAATGAGTTTGCACTTTGCTATACCTCTCATATATTTTCCTCTCCTTCCAGGCACAGGTGATGAAATTGTCATCAACATTATGAAATTGGACCACAATTATTTCTTTAATCCAAACAAACCAAGCCTTATGCCATAGGTGTGGAAATTCATATTGCTATGCTCTCCAATTGCAGTCATATTTTGTAATCAGCGCTTTTGGCCAAACACATGGTGTAAATTATATGGAAAAATGAGAAGACATGTTCTGTCTCATGCTGTTGCCAGGTATGTTTCATATTTAGATATAAACAGTGAAAGAAATTTAAATTTCACAACAGTTGAGTCATGCCTGCCACTGGGAACCCTTGTAATTTATTTGTTGTTTCTGGAGATTTTATTAATAGCAAAGCTGCTCTCTTGTTTGGAATTTTTTCACTTAAACTATAACACTCCCAGAACATTGTCCATGTTTAGTTCACTTATTATTGAATCAAAATTCAATAAAAGCATCTTCCAGAGAGGAGCACAAACTTCCAGTATTTACTGAATATCTATTATGCACAAAACAGAATGAATTAGAAAAATATATACAAAAGACAGGATGACAAATCGTGAATATCTCATGCACTGCACACCTAAAACCAAGCATTTCTCATGATCAGCGGAGGGAATTGAATTAGAACTTCAATTCTGAGCACCTAGCTTGCTAAGGCTGGCGATGACAGGGAATGTCCAGAATCCATTTGCAGAATCCCCATTTGGATTAGGTCTCCATTGCATTCCTTTCACCCTGTGAACTGCCTGACCTTCAGGTGGAGCGCATTGGGAAATGGGTACTGTAGATAGGGTTAGGTTAAATTTAACATATTATCATTTGCTCTCCCTTCTGAACCAGTTTTAATTTGTCCTAGTTTCTATTGTCTTCTGCTTTCACTTGGATTGAGGTTTCCCGTGTCTTATTTTATTGTTATTGTTGGGCTGTTGTTGGTGGTAGGTTTTTGGGTTTTTTTGTATATATGATTTTCTTTCATTTCATTTTATATGAAATCCAGGATAGGTAAATCAATAGAGACAGTAACTAGATTAACAGTTCCTTAGGAATATGGCATGGGGCTTTAAGGGTAACAAAGAACTAATAATAATAGGTACAAGAATGGAGAAAATGTTCTAAAATGTATTGTGGTGATTATTACATGACTTTTTAATCTATTTAAACCATAGATGGTACTGTACATGGATTATATGCTGATAAAACTGTGAAAAATGAATTCAGGATTCCTGTGCATCAGTATCTAGGAAATGTTTGATATGCTCCAGACAAGACATACTGCTATCCCAACATTATTGAGGAAGTGTTAGGAGAAAAAAAAAAAAAGGCCAAATATTTCTTATTTCTTTACAATTATTTTAGGGGTAAGCTCTTTAAAATCTCCTTAGAATGATACTGAGCTAAGTAGAGACATTAACTAAACTTTCAACAGAATTATCTTTGATTTTCAGTATTAAAATACTAGAACATGTCAGAAATCTTTGCTTTTATATGATGCAAACAATATACAGGAAATGTCTCAATAACATATTCACCTGAACATTCCCATTTTTATTGTCTCCATATTATACATTGATAGGTCTCTCCAAATATTTGAGTTACATGAGATTAAAAGAATAAACAAAGAATAAAAGAATTATCAATATTTTATTCAGCATACCCAGCTGTAAGTCTCCTGTAAGTAAACACACATTCTAAATGCCTTTATGGTATTGATAAAGACTGAAGTTTTATATGGATGTTTCTCCCATCTTATTCTCTAGCTGTTGTCTATAAAAAATATCTCTTTGAATGTATAATCTCTTAAATTGCATTTTTATTTTAATAATAATCACAAATTAATGGTGTGTAGTCAGTCACATGTCCATTAACTTGGAGGAAAATAACCATATGCTTCAATAACTAAAAGTTCTATTACCACAAACTAATTAAATGGCCTTGTGGTACAGTAATCAGAAAAACAGGTGTTTCATTTAGTTTCTTTCCTTCAAGGTTGAATAGTTACAATTCAAACTTCCCTGCAATTCCTTTAAAGTCAAAGGAAGTCACATAGCCTCACACCACCTACCATGCAACAGAATCCTCTGTCCCACCCTAGGAATTGACAGCATATAAATCATGAAGCAAAAACAAACTACTTTTGCAATATCAGATGTTAAATTATAAAAGAACTTTTTCACGATAAATTTTGAAGATTTAGACTTGTAAGTCTAAAACAAAGGAGAATAACATCTTGTTTACTTTTCCTTTCCACTGAATTGTTTTTAAAACTTTGAATTGACATTGAATTTTTTTTAAACTTCTTTTTAAACCTAACCAGGGAAGAGATGGTCTGTGTTTATTTTTTCCAAATGTAATCCATCTCTGGGACATGTTCTTGTGAGTGCTGGTGCATTGCATACTCCTTTATAATAGTCACAGTACCCGTGGAAGGCTTCAGCCTTATTCTTACTGTTTGTTAATTATTTAGACTCTGACATATTGCAATAAAACATTTCATCAAGCACTCCAGTCCAAGGAACGATAGGCATCAAAACAGTATTGGTAATGCAAAATAAATGGATAAAGGTTGAAAATAATGAGTTTGGTGGATTACATCTGTCACTGTGAATTATTATTGTTGAACATAATAGGGCAAAGCACTACAAAAATAAAGCTTGTCTTCTCTAGTTAAAGGTGAGACAACTACCTCTAATGAGATTCAGAAATTCAAGGGTGAGTTATTAATTGTGTACACAAAAGGTTTATCTCCTTGCACAATCTTACATTTTGTATGCATATACCTATAGCACAAAAAGTCCCCATTGCTAAACCTGGAGATAGTTCATCGTGGCCTCTAATTGCCAAAATATTTCTAGCTGCCATTGCCTGAAACTTGGGCAGAAATTCTGTTTGGCCACCTTTGACCATGCAGGAAAAAAACCCACAAACACATGACTAGGCAACAGCCGACCCAGAGTCTGGCACTGACTCCTCGACTCGCTTGCTCTGGGACACATGTGACCTATTTCTGCAATCCAGAGTCATTATCTGTAACATTGTCAACTGTTTAGGTCAGATTTATGCCTTTGATCTTTCATACTCCTCTCTGTTTCTGTTTACTGACAACTTTCCTCCCATCCCTCAATTTTAGAGGGAGTTTTCCAAAGACTTATATCCTGTGTAGTTCCCCAAATTAATCTTGGGATCCCACTATCATCCATCTCCTTCTGCACCCTGGATTCTCACCATGTAGCCTCCTATACTGATCCCTCCTCCAACTACTGATTATACGGACTCCAAGCCGTTGGTGACTGACAATGGTTTGCTTCTCCATGTGGGCTTAGTTGACATCTTACTTAGATGGCTGCTTGTTTGGAGACAAGCCTTTAACTCCAGACGATATTTTATCTGGTAACCAGGCACCATCTAAATTCTTTGCCACATTTTGCCATAGCACCCATATCTTCTCTGTTCCCTCCCTGAGGGCGAGTATCAAGCAGGGTCAGGATGTCAGAACTTATTGTTCAAAAGTGGGAGCTAGGATTTAGTGTGAGCCCACAACCCATTCCTGGATCTATGCTTTTCTTTTCTTTGTTTGTTTGTTTGTTTGCTGTAACTTGGGAGTTAATACATATGTCATATCAGTCCATAGTTCAGTCACATCAAATAGAATTATACAATTGCTTCTATAATTAGTCTCCAAACATACTTTTCCTTCCTGGACTCCTTGACATTATCTCCCTCGTATCTCTCCACCCCACTATCTCTCTACCCCCCTATCTCTCTACCCCCCTTCTCCCCTGAAACCATTGTTATATTTGCTTTCCCTATAGGCTCAATGCCCCTGGGATTCATTGACTGCGAAACAGAGAAACAGATAACACAGCTTCAAGAGAGTGACCCCCAATGGGGACGCACCCTTGAGATACACCATACTACGAAAAAGCATAAGCAAACTATAACAGAATGAGCATTACAGGATTGCCGGAATAATACGGATCTTAATACAGTGTATAGGTTGTTGATGTAGCCAGACTTTATTTGTCTGCCAATGAACAGTACACCACTCTTGGTATAGCTGTCTTCTGCTTCCTCAAACACATGCATTTTCTGACTGGAGTCCTCAGGCTACACCTGTACTGAGGTAGAGTTCAGTTCACCCAGTGGAAGTCCCCTATCGATCAAACTGATGCAGCTTCTCGAGCATGCTGTGTGCCCCAAAGATCCAAGAGTCAGTGTCCCAGGGGTCCACAGAGCCTTGTCTGGGTGCCAGGGATACCCCCAGATACCTTAGTTCAATTTTGCCCACCTGCTGCACAGCACTAAAGATACTCCCCACCTAATATTCCCCCAAAGCACCCTCAAGTCTCTCCTACCCCAATTTGTAGATCAGCTCTCCCTCCCCTCCTCTCTACAGACAAGCGCCTATGTTCCCCAATGTGAGCTTTCCCTCTCCTGTGCTATGCCTCTCTCATCAGTAAGCCTCATCCCTCTGACAGAGCTGCTTCTTGCTCCGGGAACCTCACACCAAATCCACATGGCAACCATTAGGCAGACAGCACGCCCTTCCCCCGCCACTTGATCCCAGGTGTAGCAAGGTGTTCTCCAGCCATGCGCCCTGCACTATACTTACCTGGAGCGGGGATAGTATGGTTCATTGGCACTGGTCTGGCTCTTTGCCAGGCTGGCTGGTCCTCACCCAGAAGATTGGATGCTCTACAAGCTTGAGCCTCTGCCTGTTCTGTTGCTCGTTCTGACCACAGTAGGCTCCTACAGTGTCTGTCCTTTGTGCTTGACTAACTTCACTCAGCGTTATGTCTTCCAGATCCCGCCATGTCTTGAGGTATTTTATGGTTTCATCCCTGTTTTCAGGGATGCGTAGTATTCCATTGTGCGTATGTACCAAGGTTTTTATCTACTCTTCTATTGATGGGAATTTAGGGAGTTTCCAGCTTCTTGCTATTGTGGACTGTGCTGCAATGAACATAGGGGAGCAAACATCTATTCGGGATCTGTTTCTTATTTCTTTTGAGTATATGCCCAGGAGTGGTATTGCGGGATCATATGGTAGCTCAATTGCCATCTGTTTTAGGTAATGCCTAATTGCCTTCCACGGTGGCTGTACACATTTACAAGTCCAGCAGCAATGGATAAGAGATCCTATCTCACCACACCCTCTCCAACATTTGTTGTTCTCGGTTTTTTTAAACTGGGCTACAGTAATGGGCCTCAGATGGCAGCTCATGGTTGTTTTGATTTGCATTTCCTGGGTGGCTAATAACTGGGAGCATTTTTTCAGGTCCTCTGCCCACCTTCTCAGAAGGCTATTAGTTTTTTTTCTTGTTGTAAGCTTGTAAAATTCTGTATATTTTAGTAATTAGTCCTCTGTCTGTTATGTCGTTACTAAATATCTTTGCCCTGTCTGTGGGTTCTCTTTTTATTCTTTTAATGAAGTCTGTAGATGGACACAAGTGTTGTATTTTTAATATGTCTCACTCATCTGTTTTAACTTCTACGGTATGTGTTTCCTTTGTTATTTCTGCTAGGCCATGTGTTCCCTGCAGTGGGGCTCTTAGCCTTTTCCCAATTTTCTCATTGATGATCCTGATAGCTTCAGGTTTTACATTTACGCCTTTGATCCATCTTGAGTTTGGTTTAGTGCATGGAATGAGCTATGCGTCTTGTTTCATTCTTCCCGGTTTTCCAACACCATTTATGGAAGAGGGCATCTGCTTCCCATTTAGTTTGTTGGGCCTTTATCAAAAGTCAGTTGTCTGTATGCAGCTGTTTTTATTTCTGGGTTTTCTGTCCTGATCCATTGGTCCGTGTATCTATCATTACACTGATACCAGGCTGTTTGTCAACTGTGGGTGTCTAGTAGGTCGTGAGGCCAGGTAGTTCAGGACCACCTACTTTGTTCTTCTTGAGGACTTATTTGCCTATCCTGAGCTTCTTCCCTATATGATGTTGGTCATCATTTTTTTCCCATTTCCTGGAAAAATGATGCTGGAATTTAGATCAGGATTGTCTTGAATTTGTAGATTGCTTTAAGTAGTATTGACATTTTCACAATATTGAGTCTTCTGACCCATGAACACAGAATATGTTTCCAATTATGTAGATCCCTTTTGGTCTCTTGTAGTAATGTTCTGTAATTTTCTTCGTGCAACTCTTTTGTTTTTTTGGTGAGTTTCATAACTAGATATTTCAGCTTTTGTGTGGCTATTGCGAATGGTACTTCTTCCTCGGTATCTTTTTCTGTATTTCCATCACTAGTATATAGGAATTCAATTGATTTCTGCATGCTAACCTTGTATCCTGCTACTCTACTAAACTCCTCTATTGTCAGTAATTCTACTGTGGACCCCTTAGGATTCTCAATGTATAAAATCATAGTGTGTGCAAATAGCAAAAATTTCACTTCTTCTTGACCCAATCATACACCTTTGATATTTTGCCCTTGTCTTATGGTATTGGCTAGGACTTCCAGCACAATGTTGAATGGAAATTGGGATAATGGACATCCTTGTCAGATTCCTTTATTCAGTGGGAATGTTTCCATCTTTTCTCCTTGAGTGTAATATTGGGTATGGGGATTTGTATATGTCTTTTATTGTGTTGAGGATTTTCCTTTATAATCCTCTCTTCTTGAAAGTCTTCATTAGGAATGGGTGCTGCAAGTCACCAAATGTTTTTTTTCTTCATCAATAGATACGATCATATGGTTCTTGTTCTTTTTCTTGTTGATGTGTGGTGGATTATGTTAATTGTTTTTCGAATGTTGAACCATTCCTGCATCTCTGATATGAATCCCACTTGGTCATGATGTATTATTATTATTATTTTTTATATGTTGTTGGATTCTATTGGCCAAGATTATATTGAGGATATGTGCATCTATGTTCATGAGAGATATTGGGCTGCAATTCTATCTTGGAGGGGCCTTTGCTTGGTTTTAGCATCAGGACTATGCTGGCTTTATAGAATGAGTTTAGGACTTTACTCTTCCTCTCTGTGTTCTGGAAGAGTTTGTGTAACATTGGTGTCAGCCCTTCTCTGAATGCTTTGTAGAATTCTCCTGTGATGCTATCTGGAACAGGGCTTATTTAGCTCAGAGTTCCTTGATGACTTCTATTTCTTCTTTTATTATCAGTCTGCTCAAGTTCTTAATGTCCATATGCATTAATCTGGGTAGAGAGTGAGTTTCCAGGTATGTATCCATGCCCTCCAAATTATTGAATTTGTTGAAATACAGTCATTCATAGTGCTGTGTAATTAGTCTTTTTATTTCATTAGGGTCTTTTGTGGCTTCCCTTGATTCATTTGTTCCTTCTTTTTCTTTGTTAAGTGCATTGGCCGTTTGTCAATTTTGTTGATCTTGCCAAGATTTTTTGTTGTTGTTGATTTGCTTTATTGATTTTGTTGTTTATTTTTTCCATTGTCCTTCTGTTTTCCAGTTCATTTACCTCCGTTATAATTTTTAGAATTTCTTTTACAGCATTATGCTGCTGACTGTTCTAACTGCTGGAGGTTCAATCTTAAGGTGCTGGCCAAAATTCTCCTCTTTTTTCACGTGTCTGCATCCCATAAGTTTTGGTATGCTGTACTGTCATTCTCATTGGTTTCCAGGAACTTCCTAATTTCCTGTCTAATTTGGGCTATTACCAATACCTTTTTTTGAGAAGTGTGTTATTGAGTCTCCAAGTGTTTGTCTTTTTTCTTATTGTTCTTTCTATTGTTGATTTCCAGTTTTAACGCACTGTGGTCAGAGAAGATGGTTTACATAACCTCTATGTGTTTAAATTTTCTCAAGCTTGCCTTGTGCCCCAGCATGAAGTCTGTGTGCATTGGTTAAAAATGTGTATTTTTTTAATGTTGGTTGGAATGCTCTGAAAATATCTAGTAGGTCTAGTTGTTCAATTGTGGTCAGCTCTTCGATTTCATTATTGAGTTTCATTACCTGTTGATCTTTCTTTGAAAGCAGTATTTTGAAATAAACTACTAATTGTCGATCTGGTGATTTCTCTTTTCATCTCTTTGAAGATTTGGTTGACAAATTTCAAGGGTCTTCGATTGGATGGCTGCATATATTTTTATTGTGGTTATGGATTTTTGGTCTATTGAACCCTTGAGCCTTATGTAATGCCCATATTTATGTCTCATTCTATCATGCCTAATCTAGGCTCTTACTCTTTGTCTTTTAATAGGTGCATTTAAACCATTAACATTCAGTGTAATTAGATCTCAGTGTAGATTAGTTGCAGTCATCTCATACTATTTGTGTTTGTTATTTTCTTTTCTTCTCCTTTATAGGGTTGTGTGTGTGTGTGTGTGTTTGATTCTTGTCTTTGTTTCTCTGTTGGATTTGTAATGTTTTGGGTGCTGTTTTAAGTGTGTTGGTTTGGAGTTTGCTTTCCCTTTCTGTGTCCTAGAAGAGTGGTTACAAATTCTCTGAAAACTTTTCATTCTCATTCAAATTTGATGAAGAGCTTTGCTGGATAAAGGTTTTTTGGATTGCAAAATTGACCAGCCCAAGCTCAGATTTCTACACTACCATCCTCAAAGGCTTGAAGCAATGTAGCAACAGTTAGGGTCTTCTGTGAAAAAGTGAGTGTGTAGGAAAGAAAGACTAAAGTCATGGATGGAATTGTGTCATCCAAAAGAAAAACACAAAACATGTTAATTTGGCTAATGCGTGATTCTCAGTATCATGTAATTATCCTGGATGTTTATAACATGTTTTCAATCTCGGCCTCTATGCATTAATAAAGCAGAAGTATGTTATGTTGATATTATGGATTAAATGTTGCCTCACTCCCAACCCCAACCCCCAACCTGCCAAAAAACTAAAATGTGTGTCAACTTGACTAGGATGATTCTTAGTAGTAAGTAAATATTCTCTATTTTGTGCTCTGATGTAATTACACTATATGTTGTAAATTATAACCTCTATAATGTTAATGAAAAAGCCATGGTGGCCCTATTGGATATCATTGCACTCATAATCTCAAGGTTGGCTGGTCAAACAGAATTGCTGCTTCAAAGGAAAAAGACAAGGCTACCTGCACCCACAAATTCATCAGCCTCAGAGATCCTATGTAGGGTCTCCCCTATATTGAGTCCCTGTGAGTCAGAATCAACTCATCCCAATGAAGTAGGATTCAAGTACTAATGTTAATAAAGCAGGATACAATCTACAAGATTAGATTGCATCTTCAGTCAGTCTCTTATGAGATATAAAAGAGATGAAACTTGCAAATCGAAATTGGAAGACCTCTTATTATTAAGGGGAAAGAGCTGGGGGTGAGGAGTGGGGAATATGTCCTTTGGACCTGGGACCCTTTCACTGAGAATATCCTACAGTCAAGAAGGATTGAGGGCAAGGAACTTCCCCCAGAATGGGCAGAGAAAGAAGACTTTCTCTGAAGATATTGTCCCAAACTCAAACTTCTAGCGTCCTAATTTGTGAAAGAATAAATTTATGCTTGTTAAAGACAACCTTTGTGATATTCCTGCTATCGCTAAAAAGACAGCTTAGACAACTACCAAGGCAAATTATCTTCAAAATATAAAGAAAACAACAGATATGCTCAAATATGAATGAAGCCAGAAGTACTTTTACATGATTTTGCACAAAATTAAACTTCTTTGAATAAACACTGCTAACTAACAATAATTAAAATGAAAAGATTGAGTCCCAAAATGCAAAAGTAAAGGGGAAATGCATAAAACTAAACACATAGGAAAACTGATATTATGAAGCAAGATGTAAATATTATATATATATAACATATTTTATTTATATATTGTATATTTGACAACACATTAGACTGTAAAGGCAATAGAATAAATCTTAATGAAATATAATACAGTAAATTTTAAATAGTAGCAGCTACAAAGTTGAAAGTCATAGAAAATGGTCAATTTATATGGGTAATAAATTGGTTTTTTATGTGCTTTAAAACTGAAAAAGTACTTTAAAAGCATCTTGACTCTAAACTATTGATAATATTTATTTTAAAATCTTAAATATCATGAAAGGCCCCAATATACCTTGCAAAAAATAAAACAAAACTAACATTTAAGTATTCCTTTACCCAAAGAGTTCCTTGGTAAGAAAATATTTTTCTATGCTGATCTATGTATTCTTATTTGTCCAGATTTATAATATTCATCTTCTGTTTGTAATACTCATGCTCCTGATTGCAGAGAGCTATCTGAAAGAATACTCATCAAATGCAATCGATGAGTACTTAATTCAAAGAACTACAATTTATGGTGATTCATTATTTTTACATTATATTTTCCATTGATTGTCTTTCAAAAATCACATATATATTTTATTTAAATATATATAATGTCAACTGGCTAATAATATTATGTGTATAAGTATGTTATTGACAGTTGCCATCAAGTTGACTCCAAATCATGATGAATGCCTATGTGTCAGGTAGCCCTGTGCTCCATGAGATTTTCATATTAAGATAAAGTAAGACTTTAAAAAAAGCCAACATTTCCAATAAAATATATGGAACACAGGTAAACTCAGATACATACAGTGATGTATCAGAACACTTAGAGAATGAATTAATCTAGCCTTCATACGTTAGGCTGGGTTCTCCAGAGAAGCAAAACAAGTGATTATATATATTGACTGTCAACATTGGAAGGTACACTCACACACACACACACACACACACAGGGGTTGGGTAATGGAGAGAGACAGAGTTATATCAAGAAAATGGCTCACACAATTGTAGAATCAAGTCAGTCTAGTCTGGTGAAGTCCAAGTTAAATGTTCAAATCAGATATTGAGCAAAAGCCTTCTCTGGTATAGCTGGCTAGTCTGATGAACCAGGAAGCAGGAAGACCACAGGCTGGTGGATGCAGAGGCTGATGAATCCAAAGTCAATAGAGTTCAATGACGCCAAGGGTTTCGGGCAGGCCGCAGATGGGTTCCAATATTGACAAGCAATGTGAAGGGCCATCGGCTCAAGTCCAAAGAAATAGACTCCAGACATGGAGGCCAGTGAATAAGATGCAGAATCTTGATCCAGCAAAAAGAAAACAAGCTTGTCACAGAGTCTACTTAAGTAAGAAGTAGCCCAAACTCCCAAGGAAAGTGCTTTCCAAATCACAGCAGGACTGGGATCTGATCAAGGGGACTGCACTTCAACCTAATCTTCCCACAGCTACTTGATTGCTCATAGCAGATTCTATCATTCAGTTTATTATGTTATGTAGCTCACATTGTGGGGGATTATTGCCAAACTGCTGAGAAGCCTGGCCTAGCTGAGTTGACACAGAGCCTATCATACTTGATATCTCAGGTGTTTTGAAGAGGAGTCTTAAGAAATGAATAGGAGTACTCCATATAGAGACTGAAAAGATGTGTGAGGACAATTTTTCTAACTCAACTAGTTGTATGTATATAGGGCATACACGTAAAGTAAGATGGTATGGAGAGATCACAGAACTGCAAATAGTTCAGTACTATGGAATAAAATGGGCAAATTACTTAGAATGGTAAGAAACAAGAAAAAAGAGACATGTATCCTGTTATCATCACACTCCTAGTCTTGTGAGTAATATGAGGGTAAGTTTTAAATTTTGCTATAAAATCATGGAGATCTTTTTTGAACAAAAAGACTGAGTGAGCTTATTTTCCCTCAACAGATCCTCCATCTGTACCTATATGCTTCTGAAGGCAGTGTTTCCATCTATCTAACTATCCCCTGAAGAATTCTTCTCTTAATTTAAACCACATCAAAACAATAGTTTTTCCACATTCAAGGGATTAAAATAATGCTCCTTCTGAATGCTCTTTTTGGGAAACAAAAAGAAGCCTAAAGGAGTCATATCTTGGCTGGGGGGAAAATATAGCAATAAAACTTCACACACCCCCAAATTTTCATAGACCAGCCCTTACTACACTCAAAGAATGGACAGGTTCATTGTCATGAGGGAAAACAATTCCCAAGCCCACATTTCTTGACCTTTTTCTTACCAGTGCAGCTTTTCATTTTCTAAAAATATCATGATAATAAGCCCCGTGATTGTCCTTCAAGAAAACCTGTCATAGGCATGGGAAGCAATTCTGAGGAGAAATCAGTGGTACCAATCATTCAAGAGAGATATGGGGGGAGGAGGGGGTGTGAGAAAGGGGAGCTGAGCAAACAATGCCATAGATGGGTGAACAACTAGGAAAATAAAAGCAACAACTAGGAGGATGTAGAGATTCTGGAAGTGTTGGAGCAACAGCAATCTAGCTGAGAGGAATTACTAAGAGGTAGAAGAAGGGTGAGCATGATGGTGGGGCAAGAGGAAGAAAAGGAAACAGAGGAAAGATCTAGAAAGCAAAGCTATGGATAGAGGTATAAACATAAGTGTGCACTTATATAAATATATTAATTCATAAAAATAGAGATATTGGCCTATGTAAATATATTTATATGGCAATACATTAAGGAAGTGGATGGACTTTGGGCTTCTGCTCAAGCCCTCTCTCAATGCAAGAACACTTTGTTCTAACAACCTAGCATTCTGCGACGCTCACCCTCCTGGCATGATCACTGAAGACAAAACAAATGTGGTGAAGAAAGCTTATGGTTCCTGGCTATCAAAAGATATAGTGCCTTGGTTCTTAAAGTCTTGAAGTTAGACAAGCAGCCATCTAGCAAATAAGCAGCAAGTCCACATGGGAGAAGCACACCAGATTGTGCAATCATGATGTATCTATAGTATCAAGTAACAGGTTCCAGAAGACCCAACACAACAACAAGAACATATTGTTGAGAATGAAGGGGGTCAGAGCAGAGACCCAAAACCCATCTGTGGACAACAGACATCCCTTCACAGAAGGATCACAAGGAGGGGATGAATCAACCTGGGTGCAGTATAGCATGGATGAAACATACAATATTCCTCTAGTTCCTTGAGGCTTCCTCCCCTTCCACAATTATGACCCCAGTCCTGCCTTTCATTTTGGGCTAGACTGGAGCATGTACACTGGTACAGATAAGAACTCATGGAATCCAGGTCAGATAAACCTCTCAGGAACAGAAATGGGAGTAGGGAAGGAAGGAAGAAAGTGGGGAGAGGAGGGAAAGATGGGAGAACCGATTGCAATGATCGGTGCATAATTCTCCCCTCCCCAGGGGGATGAACAACAGAAATGTGGGTGAAAGGAGACAGCTGTTGGCGTAAGATATGAAAACAATAATAATTTCTAATTTATCAAGGGGTCAATTTATCAAGGGGGAGGGGGAGGGAGGGATATAAGAGGAGCTGATACCAAGGGCTCAAATAGAAAGTAAATGTTTAGAAAACGATGATGGTAACATATGTACAAATATGCTTGATACAATTGATGTATGGAATGTTATAAGAAAGAGCCCCCAATAAAATGATTTTAAAAAGAAGAATGAATGAATGGATTTAAAAAAAGAAAGAAAGAAAACCTATTACAACTACTCTTTTGGAATCTCAATACACAGTCCTCTTAACCTTTTGAGTTCACCTCTCGGCCTTGAATTTCACTGGCCCAGCAGATCTCCACCAGAAGCCACTGTTTGGCTGTGACCTTTTTTGGAAGTATCAAAAAGCGATTCATGCAAGTAAGCAGTGGGAGAACTTTTTTGCAGCCATCCGTGGACTGCAGAGAACTGTTTCAACATGTTTTGTTTGGAGCAAATCCAGGACTATACAAACTGAACCCCTACTCGCAATATTCTTTGATGTAGCCTCATACAGTGACTAGACAAATGCACGCAATGTGGCCAGCACTTGGTTATGGAAAAAGCAGAGTTCAATTGGAATATATGAAAAGGTCTCCTACTTAAAATTGTACTATCTGCTTATGTGTTTACCCTACTACGATGGTTTATAGGTCCCTTGCTGTGATGATAGAAACTATGCCATTGGGATTTCGAATACAAGCAGAATTACCCATGATAGGCATGGTTCAGTAGAGCTTTCAGACTAAAACCGTCTGAAAGGAGCCTATTGACAATACTTCTGAAAAGCACCCCATGAAAAGATCATAACAGAACACTATCTAATATAATAGATGAAGATGAGTCCCCTTGGTTGGATGTCACTCAAGATACAGTGACTACAATACTGGAAATGAGCATACTCATGATTGTGAAGTTACTTAGGAATGCCAACATTTGGATGACAACTAACATTAGCCATTCAAATCTGGAGTTAAGAGAGGCTTTCTGGAAGATTCCATTTCCGCTTGCTGCTTCCTTTATCATTCAATATTTTACCTATAGAACTTTTCAAAATTGTAATTTGAGGCTTGGATTTTTTCTTGAGTTCTCTCACTTCTGCATATGCTGAGCATGATCTTCCCTTTTGGCTTTCTAATTCTAGGTCCTTTTTGTTAAAGTATTTGGATTTTTCTTCTTGAACTGCCCTTTAAAGTTTTGTTTTGTTTTTCAGTTCCTTGACTTCATCCTTTATTTCATTTGTTTTAGCTACTCTATGGTTCAAAGCAAGATTCAGAGTCTCTTTGACATCCAGTTTGATCTTTTCTTTCTCTCCTGTCTTTTTAATTCTTCACGAATGACGGTCTTGACATGATGGCAGTGAGCGATGGATTAAGTCAGGAGCAATCTTAGTTCTTGTAACATGTTGATTTTCAACACTTTAAAATGGTCTTGTGCAGTTCTCGAGCCATAGTAGACTTACTCTATGCAGTGTGTTCTTCGATCTCTTGACTGCTGCTTCCATGAGCATTGATTGTGGATGTGAGCAAGACAAAATCCTTGACTTCAATCTTTTCTCCATGTATCATGCTATTACCTATTGATCCAGTTGTGAGGACTCTGGTCTCCTTTACACTGAGCTGTAATCATATCAAAGGTTTTAATCCTTGAACTTCATCAGCAAAGTCTTCAAGTCCTCCTGACTTTCAGCAAGCAAGGCTGTATCATCTGCATATCACAGACTGTTAATAAGCCTTGCTCCAATCCTGATTCCACATTCTTCTTCATATAATCTAGCTTTTTATTTTCTCAGCATACAGATTGAGTAAGCATGATGAGAGTATATAGTCCTAATGCACACTTCTAATTTTAAAACATGCTGTTTTCTCTTGTTCTGTTCCCACAAACTGCCTCTTGATCCATGTGTAATTTCTGCATGAGGACAATGAAGTGCTCTGGAATTCCCATTCTTCTCAAGGCTGTCCATAGCTTGTTAAGATCCATACAGATGAACGCATTGGCGTATTAAAGAACACAAGTAAACATCTTTCAGGTATTCTCTACTTTCAGCGAAGGCCCTTCTGGCATCAACAATGATATACGTTGCTCCACGCCTTCTTCTCCATCTGGTGCCTCCCTATCAATGTATTGCTGTCACTGTTGTTGGATGATCTTCAACAAAATTTTACTTGCATATGATGTTAGTGCTATCGTACTATCATTTGAGCATTCTGTTGGTCACCATTCTTTGGAATGGGTACAAATGTGGATAAGAGTAAGTTTCAGAATCTCTTCTGGCATCCACTTAGCTATTTTCCTTCTTTCCTGTCTTCAGAAGGACCTTTGCTTTCTTCATTGTGTTTTCTGTCAGTAGTGCTCAATGTGTCCAATTTATTCTTGAGATGTTCTCAAAATTCAGGTGGGATAGATGCAGGGTTGTATTTGGCTCTTGAGGACTTGTTTTAATTTTCTTCGGCTTCAACCTGAACTTACATATTATTAATTGGTGCACTGCTCCACAGTCAGCCCTTGCCCTGGTTTGAGCTGCTGATATTGAACATCTCTTCCCATAGAAAGAGTCAATTTGATTTCTACGGATCTCATTTGAAGAATGCCATGTGTGTAGTCACTGTTTGTGTTGTTGAAAAAAAGGTATTTACAATGAACAAGTCATTGGTCTTGCAAAATTCTATTATGCAATTTCCACCTTCATTTCAATCAGCAAAACCATATTTTCCAACTACTATTCTTTCCTCTCTGTTCCCAACTTTTGCATTTCCATTGCCAATAATTTTAATGCATCTGGCTTACATGTTTGATCACCTTCAATACATTTAAATACTTGTAATATTAATTGGATTTCCTTGAATATAACTGGATACAATCCTATCACAGATAGATCTTGAAATGTACTTTTGATGAAGAAATCAATGCCATTCCTCTTGATTGTGTCATTCCTGGCATTATAAACCATATGATTTTCTCTTTCAAAATGGCTGATACCGGTTCAGTTCCACTTACTACTGCCTTGGAGACCGATATTTATGTGTTCACTTTAATTGTTGATTGCTTCCAATTTCCCTGGATTCATACTTCATACATTCCAAGTTTCAATTGTTAGTAGAATTTCGCAACTGTTGTTCACATTTTGAGTAGTCCTCCCTCAGCAAAGGAAGGTCCCATGGGCGGTGCTCCCACAGGCTGTGCGCCATGTGTGGCATGATGGTTGAGTCCAGGTTACAAAGGCAGCTTTTCCTCGGTCACATTTTGAGTGCCTTTGGCACTATTCAACAATGCTCTCCTCCTATTCATTAGGCCTCCGATATCTGACAATGTTTCATGCTATCCACAACATTTTCAGGGGCTGATTCCTCCAAAGTGAGTAGCCAATTCCTTCCTCATAGTCCGTTCTTCGTCTGGAAGCTCTGCTGATTCCTGTTCACTTTGGATGAGCCTGTTGGTATTAGAAATACCAATGACGTAGCTTCCAGCATGACAGCAACCCACAAGGCACCACAGAATGACAAACGGACAGACACATGGGGATCCTCTATGTACACATCTTTAAATGTGAATGCAGTCATAAAATATACAATAGGAGTATTATTTTATCATCGGGTATAATTCTCTCTTGAGTAAATACATATTTGCTATTCTTCCTTCCATCGTTGTAGAAATGGAACTAGACAGGCTCTTCTGAGGCAACGCCAAGTTTTTGGCTTAATCCACTGATAAAATGCCTTATAATATAGGATCACACCTCATTATATTTGGAAAAAGGGTTATTTGATTGTCAAGAATAGGTATAACCTAAGGCATTTCTCATTCATAGTGGGAAAGGTAAATGAATTATCTTAATAATGCCATCTGAAAAGTCATGTGTTATTTCAATATTGCATTAATGAACATTATCCATAGTAATTGCTCCTTTGGCTGTGTTTTTGTTTTTTTGTGGGGGTGGGGTGTGTAAGGGGCTCCTTTCCTTGTCTAAGCTTGGAGAAATGACTCCATTAAGTTTTCTACACTTGCTTTCTACTCAATGTAGGGCAGCAATTTAATGACAAGGAAAAGAAAGAAGCGAATATTTCTCTCGGTAGATTTATCATGAAAACATCAATTCATAATGTTGATAATAGGGTCGTATTTTCTGATTGAAAGAATATAATGATAAATAGTGTCTGACATTTATTTAGAACTGCATAATTCCAAAGGGTTTTCCTATACATTATTTCATTGGACTAACTCATTGAAAAGCCAGCCAGTTTGGGATCTGAGTATCCCTCTGGCAATGTGCATCTCACCTCTTTTATGTTCCACCTATGAATGGAAGAGCTTTAATGAGCCTTGTCTGTTTTAACAAGAGAAGGGAACCGCTGAGTGAAAAACACAAAAATCCTCCTCATGCCAGTTGCCCCCTAAAGGCATGATCTCCTTCTGTTATCAAGCAAAATACCACAAGTATGAAATTTAACCCAATTATTCTTTGAAGCTTAATACATAAATTATTGATAAATAACTGCATTATTCGTTTCTTGACTACAAGATGTTGAAATCACAGAGAATGTATGGAGCCATTTCCCTTGCACCCTCAACGCCACCAGTGAGTTTAACAATTATTAAAAAGGAAATCTTTGTGAGTTTGTGTTTCCCTAGTAGGCATTGCACGCCACAAAGAGAAGTCCAACCTTCAAGTAACTGAACGGCCATGGTTCCTGCAATAAAGCCTCCTCATCTCTTACCAAAACACCTAGTCATATATTTCAAAGACAAATGAAACCATTTAGATGTCTTTAATTTGACAGATTCTAGAAGTTCAGAGGGAGATTATTCCAAGATGATGTTTTTCCCCCAAAAAGTACTTGTTTACATTTCTTTTTGAGTGAAAAATGTCATAGAAGGCAAAAAAGCATTGAAAAATACTCAGGTGAATTACTTAAGCTGGGAATGAACACTAGTTAGTGTATTGAAAGTTTGCAGAGAGCAGCCCTTCACTGGTAATACAAAGACTGGATGATAAAATATACCACCAGATGTTGGGCCCCAGCGTCAGGCCTAATCTAGTGTGAACTTTATCAATCAAATCCTTGTAATAAGAATTGTCATGAAACCACAGGGATAAGGCATAACTGAAGTACTCATTAAAAACAAAACAAAAACCTCTGAACATCAAATAAGCCCGATGGCACCTGGGCAATCTTCAGAAGCACAGAGCCCCTCCCCTGGGTGTGAAGCTCTGGCTTCATTCCTCTGAGACATATCTTGATCTCTAGCTCATCTTTCATCAGTATCTGTCAATGGGATATCACTATTGCTGATTGGGAAAGCAATTCTTAGGGAATTAGAGAAATGAAAAAAGTGTCTGGTAATGGAAATCCCCTTCGCTTAAAGCCAGTCCCATTTGTGTTTAGAAAATACCATTTTGTTGCTGTTCTTAATCTATTGAAATATTTCCCATTTTAATTCAGCAACTAATGTATGACAAACCATGAGAATCAGGGCCCAATTTAAGATCAACTAAAATCAGAACTATCTCTTGTCAACTATTCCTTGCCAGATGTTATGCAAAACATTAAAAGATGCACATAAGATGTGTGTATGGATTGGGATAACAGTTGTATGAGCCCCTAATAAAATGTTAAAAAAACAAACAAACAAACAAACAAACAAAAAGAATGGAATTGCAGATTTGACAATGTCTTAAGTGTAATGGAGAGTACTTTGAAGGTGATAAGTTTCTTCTGTTTTAAAAAAATTAAATACATTGCTTGGTAAAAAAAAAAAAGATGCACATAAATTGTGGAAGGATCATCTTAAGAGCAAATAATGGATATATCTGAATTATGGTGTTGCATATGCCACGGGCTGCTCTAAGAACTAACAAATCTCTCTTGAAAGAGATGCAGCCAGAATTCTCTTCAGAAAGTAGAATCGTGAAGTTTAGTCTCAAGTATTTTGAATATGTTATGAGAAGGGACCAGTCTCTGAAACAGGATGTAATTCTGGATAAAGTGGAAGGTCAGTAAAACAGAAGAAGACCCTCAACATGCTGGATTGACCTCACAGAGGCAATGATGAACTCAAGCACAACTGTGAGACTGGTGCAAGACCAATGGTGTTCGGTTCGACCTCGGGTCGCTGTGAGTCAGAACCGACTCAATGGCTTTCAACAGTATGATCAAACTCAATTTCATACATGACAAGGGTAAAGGCAGCCTAAGAAATCCATTCTTCTCTGTAGTGGTCAGTCACATTTATAAATATAGTGTCTGGGGTCTTAAAGGTCCTCAAGTTAAACAAGCAGTCATCTAGCAAGGAAGCAACAAAGCCTACATGGAAGAGGTACACCAGACTGTGTGATCATGGGGTGCCAACAGGAAGAGGTATCAGAAGTTCAAAAGCAAGCAACCAAATCGATGTGAAGAGGCATGGATGTAGTGAAGACTCCAAACCCACCTGTAAGATAACTAGACAGTTCCTCACAGGCGGGCTACATGGAAGGGATGATAAAGCCAGGGTGGAGTACGGCACTGATGAACCACATAATTATCCTATAGTTCCCTAATATTTCCTCCCCTGACTATTATAACTTGTATTTGTTTTACCTCACTAAGCATGTTAGATTTGCATATGTTCATTTGTATATTTAAGATCATTCAGTACATGTAAGTCAAGATAGATAACCCTTCAGAAACAGTAAAAGGAGAAATGGTTCCCTGAAGGTACAGGAAGAAGGGGCAGGGGACAGGGAGGAGGGCACGGGGAGCTGATAACATCGATGGCTATAGGACCCCACTCTATGGGATCAAACAACAGAACTGTATGTGAATGGATAGGTAGGATTGTGTAAGATATGGGGGGGCGGGGGGGGGAGTGGTGGCAGAAACTCTTATAGAAAAAAAAAAGAAGTGTTCTGAGAGGTATGGTGAAGAAGGGAGGGGACAAAGCGAAGCTGATATCAAGGAGTTCAAGAAGAAAGAAAATGTTTTGAAACTGATTGTGGTAGCAATTGTACAATACTGTTGGATGTGACTGAAGGGTGGAAGGTGGTGCTCTCTGTGAGGGCTCTTCATAAAACATAAAGAAAGAAAACAAAAAGAATATGAGAGAGCAAGCTCAGATTCCTGGTGCTTTTAGGGGCCCTTGAGCCTGCCCTGACTCACAGTGATCATTAAAGGAAACAAGTCCCGCCCCGTCCTCTGTCTGAGCCCATTCATTGTGGGAGTCATGGTGTAATCCGGCTTTCTTGCTGACCCTTGATTTTGTTCTTTCTCCGGAAGGGATTCATCCTGATAACATGTCTGAAGTTCAGGTAACAAAGTCTCACCATGCTCCCAAGTTGCCTTTGTGGGTCTAGTCCTTGGTACTTTCAATATCCTTTACCAATGCCAGAATGAAATCCAGTCAATTCTTCTTCTATCTTTCTTATTCATTGTGCAGTTTTTATAGGCATAAGAGGCGACTGAAAATTCCAAAGATATGTCAGGCTCGCCTTAGTCCTTAAAGAGACGTCTTTTCTCTTTAACACTTGAAAGTGGCCTTATGCGACAGATTTTCCCAATGCAATATATTGTTTGCTTTTATGACTGTTGTTTCTATGGGGTTGATTGGGGGTCCAAGTGCAATGAAATTCTTCAAAATTCCAATATGTTCTTTGTTATTCATGATATTGTTTATCAGTCCAGGGGTGAGGATTTTTATTTTCTTCCCATTCCGTTGTAAAGACTTCAGTCTTTGATCTTCATCAGCAAATGTTTCAAATCTTCCTCATTTTTAGCAAGCAAAGTTGTGTCATCTGCATGTTTCAGGTTGTTAATTAACCTTCCTCCCATTCTGATGATGAGCTCTTTTTCATACAGTCCAGCTTCTCTTATTATTTGCTCAAAATACAGATAATTCCTATGCATAATAGGAATTTCTTTTCTGACATCCACTTTAATTTTATCCTCCGTTCTTTCTTTCTTTTTAATTGACCTTTTTCTAATGGAAACAGCAGTCAAGAAACCCAAGGACAATTACATTGGGTAAATCTGATGGACAAGATCTCCTTAAAGTGTTAAAGAGCAAGGATGTCACTTTGAAGACTAAGATGTGCTTGACCCCAGCCATAATATTTTCAATCAACCTTATACACATGAGATAATTGAATTAGGAAGACAAAAGAAGAGTTGATTTATTTGCATTAAATTACTCCGGACTGCCAGAACAAACACATTTGTCTTGGAGGAAGTACATCCAGGAAGCTCCTTAGAAGTGAGGATGGCAAGACTTTGTCCTATTTGCATGTTTTCAGAAGATACAGTTATGAAAGAAGACATCATACTTAGTAAAGTAGAAAGGCAGTGGAAAAAAAAAGACCCGCATGTCCCATCATTCCATCTCATCAAGTACCAAAATGATCGTACCTCAGTTTACAATCTGATCTTTGTTTGGAGAAAGTGTGTATATCAAATGAGTATGATGCCTTCATTGCTAACCAGAACTAGGGACTGAACAACTTTTAAAAAGAAACCCTTGCACCACAAACAATAACAATTTAAGTCCATCTATAGATGATGGAGCACTGGTGGTGCAATGGTTATGATTTGGCTGCTAACCCAGACATCAGCAGTTTGAAACCACCAGCCACTTCCTAGCAGAAAGAGAAGACTTTCTACTCCTCCAGAGAGTTTCAGCTTTGGAAACCCACAGGGGCGGTTCTCCTTTGTCCTATCAGATAGCTGTGAGTTGGTAACTGATGGCAGTGGGCTTGCTTTTCTTTGTAGATACAGCAATTGGATATGGGGCATAGTAGAAGTAGATGGATGGGGGAGTGGGGAGCTAAAATAAGTATGAGAAGAAAATGTTCTGTTGATTGTGTTAAGCATTGCACAAAACTTAATATGATTACAGGATAAATTGTATGAAATGTGAAGCATATGACAAAAAACTATTAAGAGTTTTATCTTTTTGGGGTATCATTTTAATGGTGGCTTGTACAACTCTTATCACAATCCACACATCCATCCATTGTGTCAAGCACATTTGTACATTTGTTGCCCTCATCATTCTCAAAACATTTGCCTTGTACTTGAGCCCTTGGGATCAGCTCCTATGTAATCTTTTAAAAGAAATTATCCACAAAGTTGATCCATCGACTGGCACTGCTATAAAATCATTTAAATACTCAAAACCACCTCACTGACGATATCATTCAAATTATAGTAGTTTTGGGAAACGTGGAGAATAAAAGCTATATTTTGATAACCCATGTAAATCATGAGCATCCATACCATGGTCGCATACAAAAGTAGAACAATGTTTCACAGACTGGTGAGACATAGAAAAGAGGAGAGAAAAGTTGAAAATGACTAAATGCTTGATGTTTACTGTTTTCAGTCCCATCTTGTCCTTGCCTAGTGTTCAGCATATCAAGCTGGTGGCTGGAAGATGTTGGGCTTTGAAATACTACTATTAATAACCCCTTAACCATCTCTTAAATAATATTATCTAGCCTCCCAGTGAGGGAGTCTTGGTGGTATAGTCGTTCCACAGTGGGCTGTGATCGCAAGGTCAATCGTTCAAAACCACCGGCAGCTCCATGGGATGACAGCCCTTTCTACTCCTGCAATGTGCTATGAGTCAGCATCAACTCCATGGCAGAGCATTTGGAGAGAGAGCCTCCCATTTGCTCAACAAAATCTTCCACTGAGCATAATAAAATTGCTACCCAAGCTTTAACTTTAGAAACGTTCATTTCTATTAATAACAATGCCTTAGCAAACTCAAATAAAAACTCTTATATTGATGTAATCAACTACTTTTCTTCAGCTAATTGCCACTTGGACTGAG
This sequence comes from Echinops telfairi, assembly GCF_000313985.2. Classification (NCBI taxonomy): domain Eukaryota; kingdom Metazoa; phylum Chordata; class Mammalia; order Afrosoricida; family Tenrecidae; genus Echinops; species Echinops telfairi. The sequence goes on from NW_022111377.1 coordinate 5,105,091, forward strand.
AAACTGAGTGTAAGACAGCCTAAAATGCTCCAATCAATGGCCTGTCCAAGATTGAAGAAATGAAAAGCCCGAGGGAAAGATCATGGACTTCACACTCCATTCTGAACATTGCCCAACAGCTCATGTTTATATTACCAAGACGTGTCCTCCAAATTAAGCCTGTGTTTGGCCTCTGAATTTGTTCAGGGAAGGGAAAGGCCAGGAGCCGAACATCCGGGGAAACTAGAAACAAACTGTCTTATTAAATTACCCCTATTTGCAACTAAGCTTAAAATAACTCAGACCCACTAGCCTTCAGCACTGAGGTCCGCAGCTTACTCTCAGATATAATAAAACAACACAGCAGTTATTGCTTCATCTCTTTGGCTTTATGTTTTTGACTCCCACTATTTTTACTTAATATTTTGTTGTGTTTTTTGGTTTACACCAAAAAAGAAAGTTTACACGGCAGATTAGATTTCCACTTAGCAATTACTACACGTATTGTTCAGAGACAATGATAACATTTTGATATTCTCATTAAATCCCTCCTGGATATTTTGCTTCCAATAATAGGTTTTCCTTTCCTCTTGCCCTTTCATCTTAATATTAGAGTAATTGTTGCCCATTTGGTCTCACACAGATTTTTTTGCTTAAAGAAATCCAGTATCTGCTAGTAATATTTTTTATCTTACAATCCAATCAGTTTTTTAGCTAAAAGTTACCCTCAGAAGGTAGTTTTAGTCCAAAGTGTAAAAGCATCTCAGGGTAATAGTTTCTGTGAGTCCTCACAAGTCTAGTAAATGTTTAAAGAATTTTACTTCATTTTGCCATTTTCTTCTCAATCAGGAGCCAACTATTTTTGGTCTAAATCACAATGGTCACTAGTGGTAGCTGGGCACCATCTAGTTCTTCTGGTCTCAGGATTGATGGGGCTGTGGTTCATGTTGACTGTCATGCGTCCTCTACATTTATTTCTCCTCTGACTGGTTTTCTTTCTTCTTTTCTTTTAGGTGGGAATAAACTGATAGCTGTACCTTAGATGCCACTTCCAAATTTTAAGATCCCAGATGTAGACTCTAATCTTTGTGAACTACATTATGCCTAAGTATTATTTATTGAGGAAATTTTGAATCATTAGAATCTTAAAATAAAAAATAATAAAATGAGGTGTTGGGAGATGAAGCTATTTGAAGTAAGATTGGAAGTTTCTTTACTTTCACCCTAGGTAGCTTTACTCTCTGTCTGTATTGTAGCATTATACGCTGCATGGGTAAATTAAACTTTCAATTAATCAGTTCACAAAATGTATATAAATTGACCATATTGATCCTTTCTTATAATTAGTTCTTGATCTGTGTTTTTATGGTCCCTTGATCTAGTTACTATCTCTTATTACAAGGGGAATGAGATCAAAGCTACACAGTGCTGATGTCTCTCTCTATATTATCATATCCTGAGGGTGCATAATACGGGACATCTTAGCTAGTGAAGAGTATATTTAATGAGATCATTTTGTACTCAAGAACTAAATCCCCTTGGATGAGATCCAAGAAGAGAGGATCACTAAAACAAGTACCACATTAGAGAAAGTGTTACAGAGAGAACTGAGGTGAAAAATTATATTAATGGGTGCTATATATATATCATAAACATTTACTGAATCACTTCATAGCCCAAATTGTCCTAATTACCTAGTTATAATTTAATATTTAGTAGAAATAACTATCTTAAATTATGATTTTATTAATGGGCACATTTGTAGGAAGTTACCATCCAGGTAAAAATATTACTCACAAACGATGTTACAACATTTATGAAGAACTTTTTTGGTATATAATGCTTATGCTCTCCTCTTTAAAGGTTGTGAAAGGCTTTTTAAGTAACCAACTTAAATTCACACGGTAAACAAATTATCTTTCAAATATTTTCGGTGTCTCTACACATTTGGAATCTGTTCCCATAATTCATTTTACATTTAGGGATAATTATTGATAATGCTAATTTTTTTTTCATTCCCATCTCTACAGACTCAGACACCATCTGATAGGTGCTCATTAGTTGCTTCTGAAAACTCCACAACTTGCTTACTTGGAGATTATTTATTTTCAATTTTCTCCTCTGTAAACCGAGGATAATGAGAGAATACACCTAATGTGGTAGATGTGAAACTAAATGACATTACATATATAAAGAACATACTAAAACTTTAAAACAAACAAACAAACAAACAAAGCACTGTCATGGAGTTGATTCTGACTCATAGTGACTCAGGGGAGAACAGGCTTTGTGGGGTTTTGAAACCCTTACCCTTAATCCTTAGGCCCATTGAACTCTGTAAATGTAATGAGAAAACAGAGAATGAATAATCCCCTCCCCCACAGCGGAGAAATGGATTGGAGTGGATAAAAGAATGGTTTGTCAAGTCGGACCACACATCTGATCTGAGTCTGTCTAGTAGGGGCCCTTTGGAAAGTCCCTTCATTTGGCTGGGTCTCAATTTCCTCATCACAGGCCCATATCCCCTAGCTTAATTTAAGCCATTCGTCCTTCTTAACTAGCTTCCATACTTCCAGTCCTAATTCTCTCATAGTGACCCTAAAGGACAGGGGGGAACCGCCCCCGTGGATTTACAGCAGTGTAACCCTTTACGGAATGGAAAGCCTTGCCTTGCTCCTGGAGGAGGTGGGGCTTTCAAACTGCTAACCTTGCGACTAGCAGCCCAACGCATAACTCACTACACCAGCAAGAGTTCTCAAGATCTCCCCAGCAAATTCGAATTTCAGAATTTTTAAAGATTATTTTTTTTACTGTATGGATATCCCATGCTCTTGCTGCTCTTGTTGCTAACTGCTATGTTGGTTCCAATTCATAAGGACCCAATATACAATAGGTTGACAATAGGTAATATGTTTTATCATTATGGTAATCATGAAATGGCAGATTAAAAAAGTGCTTAGTTTAAGCTCATGATTATGTTAGGTAGCCGGGTAGGGGGGGTGTTCCTCTCCATGCCAAGGTGCCCCTTACAGGAGGTTGCCCCTTACAGGAGGTTGCTACAGAGAATCAGGCCAGCCCAGCCAGCCATAAAGGTTCAAGGATATGTGCAAATTCAGGCTCTGGAAGCCAGGAAGGTGGTACACCTAGGTGGGTGGTACACCTGGGTGGGCCCCAATCTAGGCCACGTGAGCTTAATTCAGCCAATGAGATCAACCAGTACCGTTGACCACGCCTCCCAGCAGAAGGGCCAAAATAGGCTGGACCTTCAAGACCCCTGCCCTCTATTCCAGCTGTTCCTCTTGGGTCCTGCCTGCCTCGTGGCCGACCGCAGTCTCTCTCTCGCTTGTGTTCTGTTTGCTGTAACACCTGAAATGGCTTCTGTCCTCTATAAAAATCCACTTGGATCACAAACTAGGCTTCAGCGTCTTGTGTGAAGCCAAAGACCAAGGCACTTCCCCCCTGAGAAACCTAATCACTGCAGCCGTGTATCAATCCATCTCGATGATGGTCTTCCTGTGTTTCACTGACTCTTTACCAAGCACCTGAGCCGTCCTTTAGACTACTTTAGAAGCCATCCTCATTTCGGAAGAACATTCTTGCTGTACGTCTTCCAAGACATATTTCTTTATTCTCCTAGTAATCCACGACCTACTCGGTATTCTTTGTCAACACCTTAATTCAAACGCATCAGTTCTCTAGTTTCCCTTATCCATCGTGTAGTTTTTACATACATATGAGTCCATTGAAAATGCCACTTCAAGAGTCAGATCACCTTAGCCATCATTTTGCTTTTAAGCATATTTTTGTTGTTGTTATTCACTTTTTAAAACAAACAAACAAACAAACTTCTTATTGTGAATTCAGTGAAGGTTTGTAGAGTAGACCATCCATTTTTTAATCAATAATTCATAAACATTTTATTTTATCTCACTCATTGTAATCCCTTCCATGCACCATAACTTACAGCACTCCTTCCCTGTGATCCTGTTTTTTCCATACCTTAGTTGTCTAACCCTTCTGAACCTTGTCCTTCAGTGAAGGCTGAATTTTTAAACCTATTTGAAGGTGTTTGCACCTTATCCATGTTCTATTCTTGGGCTGAAAATTTGGGGGTAGTGCCCCAAAGCTGAAGGTAAACTGTGTGCCATAGTCCACCATTCTCTATTTGACCCATACAATTTGGTCTCTTTTATTACTTTGCGTTTTGGTTCTCGTTTTTCTCCTATTTTATCCAGGACTTTCTATTGTAATCCTTCTCAGAGCAGCTGGTCTTGGTAGCCAGGGGCACCACTATTTCTTCAGCTAACAGTTACCTCTTTTGAACCCCCAAAGAGGCCTTTCATAGCAGATTTGCCCAATGCCATATATCATTCAATTTCTTGACTGCTGTTTCTGTGAGGGTTGATTGTGGAGCCAAGTAAACTGAAATCCTTGACAACCTCAATATACTCTGTGTACCATGAAGTTGCTTATTGCATGTGATGCTTCTTCTTTTCATTGTGGTGATCGAAGGCTATAGCTGTGATTTTTAACCCTCAGTGTTCCACGTCCTCCTCATTCTCAGCAAACAAGTTTGTATCAGTTGCATCTCACAGGTTGTAAATAAATCTTCCTCCAATCCTAAGGCTGCATTCTCCTTCATGCAATTCAACTTCTCAGCTCATTTACCAAGCTTATAAATTAAATAAACAGGGTGAAAGGATGCCACCCAACGCACAGCTTTTCTGATTTTCAACCAGGTAGTGTCCCCTTGTTCTGTTCACATGACTGCCTTTGGGTCTATGGACAGGTTCAGCATAAACACAACCAAGTGTTCCCAAATTCCCATTGTTCACAAGATGATCCTTAAACATCATGTCTTGCTTAGCTGAAAATCAATCTAGCTGGGCATCGTGTTTGGGGGGTTTGTTATTGCCACTGCTGTTGTTTGTTTGACTTTCTAAATCTGCTACGATACACCAAAGTGACCTACAAAAACACATAAATCCAGCTTGGCACCTTGAGTTTTTAGGAGTTTAATTGACATAGAATTCACATAGCATACATTTCAATGGTCTGATCTTATTCAAAAGAAGTATGTAATCATCGTCACAATAAATGTCAGGATATTTCTTCTCTGTACTCATTGTTCACTCTCCGTTTTTTTGCCAACACACCCCCGCCTTGCCCCCAGGAAACTATTAACCAGTTTCTGTCTCTATAGATTGACTTCTCCTGGATTTCGTATACAGGAAAACATACAAAATCCAAACAAAACAAGCAGTTAGCCCAGCAACAGTTACAGCAGAAAAACATCAATCCCAAAAGAGCAGAAAACGAACAAACTGGAACAAGTACACATTGAATCTAAATGGAGATCATATGACAGTGCATCATATTTTGTTTGTTTGTTTTGTTTTTTTAATCATTTTCGGGGAATCACGTACAACTCTTATCACAACCCATCCATCCAACCATTGTGTTAAGCACATTTGTATTTTTGTTGCCATCATCAATTTCAAAACATTTTCTTGCTACTTGAGGCCTTGGTATCAGCTTCTCAGTGTTTCCCCTCCCTTCTACACTCTCCCTCCCTCATGAATCCTTGATAATTTATAAATTGTTTTTCATGTCTTTATACTGGCCGATGTCTCCCTTCACGACAGGGTGTCGTATTGCAACCTAACTATAACTCCACTGATTCACCCTGTAATGCATTCTATCTGATAACAAGGACTTCCCCATTCCTGACGAATAGTCTAAGAGGATTCACAAGAGGTTTAATCCCCATGGGGAACCCTGCACATGCATTTTAGGCTTTCACTGTTGTCCACAGCCTTCAGTGAACTGGGTGCTCAGAACTAAAACTCTAGTGCTATGCCCTTCTCTGAATTGGGATGTTTAATGTATAAAACCCTTGGATGGCATAGGCTTATGTGTTTCTTCTTTGTGGTCTTAGTCGATGCCTCACTTAGCTGGCTGTTTGTTTTAGGACAAACATTTAAGATCACATGTGCTATTCTTTATAGCCAGGTACCATTTGCTTTCTTCACCACCCTTTGCTATAGCAGCCACATCTTTAGTGAGCAATTAGTGAGAGCAAGTATTGAGCTGACCATATCATTAAAATTTTTCTTATATTTGGCCTACGTCTAAGTGCAAGCTCAAAATCCACTCACCTATCTCTGGTGTGTATACGGACCTACTTCACTTTAGAGATATCATTATTATTTTATTGGAGAACAATACAAATAATCCCCAAAAGGCATATGGTGTTTCTATTGATATTATCATTAATTTAGCCAATGGTATAGAATTTAAATTTCTACTGAGTGAAGGAAAGTATTCATGTGTAGGAGAGGTTTTTAGTCCAAAATATACGGATTGTTGGTTTGTACAAATTAACAATTTAGGTGATTAGACACTCTTCTCACAATGAGGATTGGAGAAAGGGCATAACTTTCAATAATGCTTAGTCGCAAACAGAATCATGCTTGCTATGGTGGACTAAGAGCCACCATAAAAAGGCAAAGATCATGTGAAAATAGCAAATATAAGCTAGTCTTGAATTGCTGTTCATTGAGCACCCTCAGAGCAAAACCAATAACTTCCACAGAGATAGACTTGGGATAACCGGCATTTGCTTCTTCTCATACAAGGACATTTCAGCCTTAAGCACCAACGAGTATTTTAGTTCCTTTCAACTGTTACAAGGTGTGCTTAAGATAATGTCCAGTTTTTTTAGTGGGAGCTCAAAATCGGATCCTTCTGGGTTATGAAGAATATGTGGCTCGAGAGGGCAGAGTCTCAACTCCTGGTTGTCTGTAGTACACAGACTAAGTCACCAAGGACTTGGTATGCAGGTGGAGGGAGTGCTCTAAGATTGATTGTACAATTTCCCTTGATATGATTGAATGATTGAAACTTACAAGTACATGATCTGTAAATTATGTGCCAATAAAACTGTTGGGGAATAAAAAAGAACGGTACATGGGAAACATGTTTCATTAAAAAATAATTTGGCATCTTCATTTTTTTTTCATTTTGAAACCATTAAATGGCACCCTATAAGTATTAGCATACAGTTTGAATCCATTGATCCATATTAAAGCCTATTCACAATACTACTTCCTTTCTCTCTTTTAGTATCTTCCCCTTCTTTGTACCTTCATTGGTTCTTCTTTATCTGTCTACAAAAAGACAGAGCTGCTTGCTCTTCTGGCGGTCCATGGTACTTTCAGCATTGTTCTCTAGCACCACAATCGAAATGCATAGATTCTTCTTCAGCCTTTTGTACTCAATGTCCACTTTTCACATGCATGAGGCAATTGAACATACCATGGCCAGGGTCAGGCTCCCCTTAGTCCTCAGAGTAACATCCTTGCTTTGCAATACTCTAACTTGGTCTTGTGCAGCAGATTTACCAAAGGCAATTCATCTTTTGATCTCTTGACTGCTGCTTCCATGAGCATTGATTGTGGATCTAAGTAAGACAAAATCTTTGACAACTTCCATCTTTCCTCCATTTGTCATGATGCTGCCTATTGGTCCAGTGGGGAGGATTTTGCGCTCCCTTACATTAAGTTATAATCCATACTGAAGGCTACAATCCTCGATCTTCATCAGCAAGTGCTTCAAGTCCTCCTCACTTTCAGCAAGCAGGGTTGTGTCATCTGCATTTAGCAAGCTGTTAATAAGCCTTGCTCCAATCCTGATACCACATTTTCTTCATATAATCCAGATTCTCTGATTATTTGCTCAGCATGCAAACTGAATAATTATAGTTAGTGAATATAACCCTGTCATATATCTTTCCTGATTTTAACCCATGCAGGGTTCCTTTGATCCATTTGAACAATTGCTTCTTAATCCATGTCCAAGTTCTGCAAGAGTACAATCAAGTGTTCTGGAATTCCTATTTTTCTCGAGGTTATATATCATTTGTAATGATCCGCACATAGTCAATGGAACACAGGTAAACATCTTTCTGGAATTCCCTGCTTTCAGCCAAGATCCATCTGACATGAGAATTCGATCACTTGTTCTATGTCCTCTTCTAAACTTTACTTGCATGTGATATCAATGATATTGTTCTAGAATTTGAGCATTCTGTCGGGTCATATTTTTTGGACTGGGCAGTGAGATAGAAATTCAAAAATATATCTTTAATTTAGCAGACCTGCTACTGTATTATATTTATCTGTTTCAGAGCCATTCTTTTCTATAAGAACATACCTTTTTAAAAGAGAATAGTTATTTTTTATCTCCATATGTCCAGTTCCTAACCCAGTGCCGAGGATTCAATACATGAAGTATTGACCTGGAATCACAAGCAAGGTTCCTAACGCTTCCTGTAGTTTGGGAAGACTCACCCCACATCCTGAAACCACAGCAGTCATTCCTTTCACACAGACTGTGAACTTTCATGTTCAAGGGAAAATTCACAAAAAATATTTTGGACAGGATTCAACAAATAGTTGTCTGTATTAATGGACTGGGGCTCTTGTGCATCTAGATATCTCTTTATATTATTTATCCATCTATTCAAAAACCATGTATTCCATTACTAGTAAACATAGTGGTTAAGCATTAGGCTGCTAACCACAAGGTCAGCAGTTCAAAATCACCTTCTGAGCAGGAAAAAAGATGAGGCTTTCTACTCCCATAAAGGGTTAGTCTCAGAAACCCACAAGGGCATTTCTATCCTGTCCTATAGGCTCCCTATGGCTAGAAATGACAGGGAGTTTGGTTTTGAGAGTAAAGATAATGCATTGTACATAATGCATAGGGAGACAGAATATACAGTGTTATAGAAGAAATGAAACTATTCCCATGGGTTACAGAGCCACTCGCTTCTCTACCCAGTTTCCCTTTTCCTCGTAAGAGAGATACTTTGAAGGAAGTAGCCCTACAAATGTCACAGTCGTCCACTCATTGGTGACTGTAACTGGGCTGAATCGATAACAGTCATTCCTAACTATGGGGACACTTCAAAGAGGAGCACCATGAAGAAAGGTCTTCGTAGTGAGGAACTCACAGTGAGCAAGGCAGGTACCAAGACTAGTGGAGAATTCTCCATATTATTCAACTTCGAACTCATAAAGTGTTCTTAAGTCAGGATATAAAAGGCACATGGACCCATCATGAAAAGGATGGAGGCAATGACAGTTAGAGGAGAAGCTGTGGGGATCCTTGGTTTAGACTGCATAAAAGATCCTTATAGGCCAAAGTTGGTAAGTGGAGAGAGGAAGTCACAAGATCCCCATCCTTGCAGATAGTGCGTGCACTGGGACAAGCGATCACCCTCTGACCTCCGTGTTAGCATCACTGTTGCTTAGAAAAGCGATGTATTTTAAAGAGTCCATCTCGTTCTAAAATACCTTGTCCCAGAGTGAAATTGGGAGAACATCCTCTTCCATGGAGATTGGCATTACAATCCAGCTAAATGCTTTGCTTTAAGAAGTGCAATTAGTATAGGTATATTCTTCTATCACTTAAAGTATTTACACAATAATTTTTATATGTTTCCCAGCTCTCCTGTGCTCCTTGCCCTCGCCTTATTTATGATATAATTATAAATTCACTGAGGCCGTGCTTGCCCCATGACTTCATTTTGCTACCTCATCTTTCAGTGCTGCTGTCTATTATACTCGGCTGCTGGCAGACACACCTGTCACTATGCCAATTACCAACATCTATTTAGCTTCTCCTTCTGACCGAATGGACTCCTTGTTCTCTTACCGATGACAGTCTTGCAGAGCTACGGCCAAACTGGCCGTTAGCTTCTGACCTCGCTTTAGACAATCTTATTATGCTAATTGCGAGGCTGGAAGTTGCAGAGACTTGGCCAATTACACCTGTCCGTGTCCAATTCAGCCTGGGCTTAAATTACTTCAATGGGGTAGAAAGCATGATTTGACTCAGCTGAACAACAACTTTTTCTCTATTCTTGTGAAATTTAGAGACAGACATTCCTAATTATGCTTGTCATTAAGACATAATGACCCAGTATTTCTTTAAATGGCGTCATTCTTTATCAAGGAAGCCAATGCATTATATTAATAGATAACTTGACAGAGGTATTTTAAAGCAAACAAATCTTTTAAATTGACTCTTCAAGTATAACAAAGCATAAACTGAAAACAAGATATCCAATGTGTTGCTTTTGGTCATTTCAATATTAATAATATACATATGTGTATCTGAATGTTTAATGTTAATAAGCCTTATAAACATTATAGTTGCATATACTTAAATATGTGAAATTATACATAGTTAATTCTATAAATGGGATAAATGTGGTGTATATACAGAATTATGTTAAAGCATATATATGGGCAGGTTATGGCTAAATAAATTCATTTTTAAATTGCATTATATAAAACATTAAGAGGGGAATGCTTTTATATTCATTTTAAAATCAAATGTTCTTGTTGAGTATCATAGTAACACCAGTGCATAATAATACATGCCTATTTATCTAAGTTGAAATTAACTACATACTGTTTTTAATTTTAGTTCATTTAAATATAATGCCTTATTTAATTCCAAGTCCTATATTTCCAAAAGTGCTTGCTTACTCTAAGAAGTTGAACTTAAAAAAATAATTTGAGAATCAAAGATATCCCCATTGGTTCAATAATGCATGCATCTTAATAAAGATTCCTGAAGTAAATCCTTTCCAAAATAGGTAAACTGGAGACCCTACATCAAGAGGCATGTACCTTCTCATCTTGCATCCTTATCAAAATCCCCTGCCAATTGTGATTTTGGAGCGGGCAAGGCTGGACTTTATAAATACCCCATTTCTTTGAGTGGAAGAACCCATCTTCATTCCCTTTCTTCTTTGCTGTCCTCATGAGTCATCAAAGACAGTTTTATTCTCTGGACTTCTGAAATCTAATCAGCAGTATAAACTCTCTCCCCACAAAACTCAGAACATGGCCTAGTACTTTGAATAGTGCCTTTGCTCGGATCCATGTGGTTCTCCTTGACTGAAATTCAACCTTAGTTTTATATCTACTTGAGGTCTAGTCTTCTACAAAATTGTTCTGGAAGATGAAAGCTATGGGGTTCTGTCCCAGTAACCCCATTACTGCTAATAAAACCACATCCCTCTGTCAGCTCCCTTAACTGAAGGTTATAAACAGTATCCAAAAATAAGGGTGGTGCTGAGGATTGAGTGAAATCAACATGTAAAAGACTTCGTGTGGCACCTGACTTGAAATAGAAATCTTTATATGTTTCTATTGCACAGCTTTGCAACTAAGCAGACCTAAGTTCAAACCCTGGCTCCAGTTTTGACACATTGTATGAACTTTAAGTAAGACACTTAAATTATCTGTGAATATTAAATAAGATAGTGTCTATAAAGTTCATAGCACTCATTAATCTGTCCCCTAATGTCGCACTTGTCCTTTCCCTTTTCTTTCCTCCCTTTCCCTTTTGTTCTTCTTCTGCTGCTTTTTGAATAATCAAATTGTAACATGTATATTCAATACTAGACTTCATCATATTTGGATCAAATCAAATCATAGCTGGATTTCCATTTATCTGGAGGAAGATTGGTTTCCTCCCGCTTTTCCTAGCTTGTCCTGGTTCCATGCTGCTTTCAGTCCCCTCTTTTTCCCAAGCCCAGGTCTCCAACTTCGTGATGCTCGGCATCAGGAAGCAGAAAGGAAGATTGCCCTGCATTTGAAGTCATTTCAATTCCAGTGCTCTTCACTGATGAACCAGTACGCCACCCGCTGGAGACAATACACACGTAGTGACTACTGTATCCCATAAAGTCAATGACCAAACAACAATAACAACAAAAACACATATGACCTAACAAACTTTATCCTCAGAAGCTTTGGACTTTCTGCCCCTCAAAGTTCTCTAGCCTTCCTTATTAAAATTCTAAAACCACTTATCATGAAATTACAAAATCATCTTTTCAACTCCATTCAAACTACTTAGGGACTAGTCTGCTTTTGTTTCTTTGTTGTATTTTTGCTTGAGTTTTTTACTCCAGTTATTTCTACTCCATATTTAGTGACATAGGGGGTGGCAACAGCATTGGCTGGCATTATTGTGAGAGTTGAGTTTATCGAGCAATGGTTCTCAACTTTGGGTGCGCCTCAAAATTGCCAGCAGAATCCGTCTCCACAAATGGGAGGCCAAACCCCACAAATTAGATGGCACCAGGCTCTAACTACCAACTGCTCTGAAACCGATCGCATTAGAAGATCCTGGAGAGAGTGCTCAAAAATAAGGAACGGAAATCAAAATCATAAAAGATTGCCTCATGGAACACCCAAGACCTAGATGACCTTCAGGTTTGGAATTGTAGCTTCTCTCCTAGACTAATCAACCCTTTAACATCTAAAGGGCAGCATTTAGCCAAGAAGATAAAGTTCGGAGTGTTGGGAAGGAAGGAGTAAAGCAAAGGAAAGGGGAAAAGTAGGGTAAGTGATGTTGCATTGAAGGAATTGCTATGAAAGGGTTGAAACAAAGTGGATATGAATTGTTGGATGTAAAACTGATGACCTGTTCTGTTCATCTTCTTCCAAGTAGCAAGGAAAATAAAAATAAATTAAAACCTAAAAGGAAAATTCACTTTCGGAATCCTTTCCTTGGGACTCAACACAGCTTGCTGAGTCCCCATGGGAGCAGACCGGAAGCGGGACTTGCATCATTTGCATTACAACCAAGTTGCCAATTGATGCTGATGAAGGTCAAGGAAACGCTCTTTGTCATCTGCTACACCCTCTTCCTGTTCTCTTTCTCACTGGACCCTCCCTGCCAACTTGGTGGTTCAGAGCTTGAGAGGCCATGAACCTTGTCACACGCTATTCCTGGGAGACTCATTATTCCTGGCATACGTGGCACTAAGTGACTCCTGAATTCTAGGAGGACAGACGAAGGAAGGGAAGGAAAAGATCAGAAGAACTGTGAAGTGCACCTCAGACTTAATCAGTCCTAGACAGGACTGCCTTGAAATCAACAACTACTCAAACTCAAATTTGCTTCCTAAATCAGATGGAAATAAACACAAAGGATGAGGGTGAGGGGACATGAATTCTTTTCAAAACCCAATAAAATGCACTTTTTTTTCTCTCTTTCTCTCTGAGATGAACAATACGTGATTTCCTGGCCAGACCTTGTCATTTGTGTTTATCTCATCTGGGCTGCCTATAATTCGATTGCAAGCCTCTTTGGGCAGTAGCTGTGTAGTTGTAATCAAATTTTGTACAGTGCCTGGCACAGCCTCTTAACCATAAAGTGGGCGCTCAATAAATATTTATTGGTGATGGTTATCGTTAATTCCTCAGGAAGCTGAGGCAATTCGAAGCCACTCTCCTTAGTTGAATGATAATAGAATTGATAAACCATCATGGGGAAAGGTGTCTGGTAGATATCGTAAAGCAAACCACCATCAGAGATTCAAAATGGGAAGGTAACATTTAGTACCCTAGAGACATAAATGGTTCAATGCATTAATTTGTGCCAAAGCTGTAAGAGTAATCGAAGCCCTGGAAGAGACACAACAAGACACCCTAGGGCTTTTAAAGTGAGCCTTCTGGCACTTTCCTGAAATGAAGCTGAAGTTTATAACAGAGGTTTCTCATCACTTATCAAATTTTCTAATAAGTGAAATCAATTTGTTTACAAATCAATCATGATTTAAATTTTAAACTTGCATGAGTCATCGACTGTCAGGTGGTTGCTCTATGTTAAGAATCATGGGACTGATATTACTTAAGATATGACTCTGGCTGACAAAGTGTCTTCTATTTATAAATGGTTTAAGAATAAAGCCTGCCATAAGAACTAAAGCTGCATTTTGTACATTTTCTAAATTTGAAAAGAAATTTTTTTAAGTTTAAGTTCTCCTAAAATACCGTTCCAAACATTTGCCTAATTTGCGCGCGCGCACGCACACACACACACACACACACACACACATATAACCCTCAAGCTTACTGCCAATGAGTTGATTCCAACTCACAGTGAGAGAATAGAACTGCCCAGGTATCAGGACTCCTGAAACACAGAAGAAGCCATGCAAAAAGTAGATGCTATGCCATTCAGAGGGAAAAGTGAGACAAATTCCAAAACACAGAAAAATCAAATCAGACTTTCTCCCTAGGTGCAAGAAAAAGATAGTGTGTATAGGATGCACCCAGAAATGCTTTAATAACTGCTTGGGTAATGCATACCTATTGGCAGCCCAACCAATGAGAATAGCTGGCCACCCTTGCAGGCCTTTCCTCTACTCTCTAACACAAATACAGGATAAAATTAAAATGTTGTGTAAGAGGCAAAAGGGTGAGACCGGAGAACAGGGAGTTCAAGGAGAAAGCGCTGTGGTTGCCCAACATTTTCCATTCGTGACCCTGTTTGGAGAAGACACAATCCATTGTTTCTTGGAGATGATTCCTTCGGAATTCTTTCCTTGGCTTCTGAGACTTATTCACCTTGTGACCTTAAATATTTCATTAAGGCCTTTTTTTTTCCTTTCTTTTGTGCCTCTTCCTCCCTCTTCTATGCATGAAGCTTCTGTTGATTGAGAGAGCCTGGGAAAATAGACAAAGAGTTCCCCGGCTTGCAGAGAATGAACACACTGCACCAGGATCTCTCACCAGCACTAAGGTTAAAACGTCTGCTACCTTTCATCTATCTAGCATTTAAGAGGGCCTTCCTCTCCATAGAGTACTGCTTTCTGGCTATTTTCTCTTGCTTTGGATCTTTATCTGCCCATGGGCAGTATATTCCCATTTGGAACTCGGGAATAATGAAGTCCATTTAATGACTTCTATGGGATTGGCTTACTGCCTTCAGTTACCTGAAAATACAGTTGAGTATGCTTGAGGGTGAACTACACCTTCCCCAGGTGTCTTCCTATCATAGGAAAACTAAATAAAGTGTGAGAATTTTCGTGTGTGTCATAGAGGATGAGCTGAGATAATGATAGAGGAAGTCGTTCACAAGGAATAGTATTAAAGAGTGTCCCTGAAAGCAATGCCCTTCCCACTGGCCCAACTGGAAGCTAGCTACGTTGAATGAGCATCATGCTGCTAATCACAGCCAGTGACTGACTCTACTGCCTTCAATAGACTATCTCATGCTTCTGCTTCTCAAGAGCTGGTTGCTGAGGTCCCTTTCAGTTCTGACAGTGTAGGGAAGCAGCTCAGTGTTCCATATGGTGCCCAAGAATGCAGATTCTGGTGAACAGGTCTGTTTTCAGTCCCAGTTCACCTACTCCGTCTTGAGCGGATTCATCATCTCTCTAAAACCCCAGCTTTCGAATCCAGAAAATGGAGGGGATGGTAGTGTAACCGGAAGGGTTAGTGTGGAGCTTCGCTAAGATCCTGCTACAGACTAAAAACCAAATACAGTTAACCCAGTGGTTCTCAACCTGTGGGTCATGACCCGTTTGGGGGTCGAACGACCCTTTCACAGGTCTTCCAATTCACAGCAATAGCAAAATGACAGTTATGAAGTAGCAACGAAAATAATTTTGTGGTTGGGGGGGAGGTGGGTCACCACAACACGAGGAACTGTATGAAAGGGTTGCAGCATTAGGAAGGTTGAGAACCACTGCTCTAAATCATCATGACTGTTGTTGATGTTATTAGCTGATTTGTGGTAATCCATATGCAACAAAGCAAAACATTGCCTGGTCCTGTACTATCTTTGCAATCATGGGTTTGTTCAATCAAGTTCATTGTATAGTAAATGCCTGTCAATCTAAGGGCTTCATTTCCCAGCACTATATCAAATAATATTCTGCTGTGATTCATAGGGTTTTTGTTGGTTACTTTTCAGAAGTAGAGGGCCAGGCCTTTATGCCTAATCTAGTTTAGACTGGAATTTCACTGAGACCTGTCTACCATGGTTTCTAGTACCTACTGGTATTAGAAATGTTAGTGGTATAGCATCCAGCATTGTAGCAATGGACAAATGACCACAATAACTAACTGAAAGTGGATTATGGGTCAGTTGAGAGTAGTGTAGTGTCGGATTAAGAGCACAACGTGCTTAGACTGCCTAGTTTGAAATCTAGCTTTGTCACTGAGGATGGCTACACAGAGCCCAGGAGTAAATTGAAAATTTTATATTACCTGTTACAGGAGCGCTGGGTGGTTACAAATTGGGCTGCTAACCACCAGTCACTCCATGGGAAAAGAAGAGGCTTTCTATTCCCACAATGGGTTGGAATTTCAGGAACCCACAGAGGCAGTTCTATTCTGACCTATAGGGTGGGTGTGAGTCAGCTTTGACTCTATGGCAGAGTTTGGTTTGGGTTTGGTGTTTGACATTTTGGTGATGGGAAGAAAAGGAGGTAATAGAGATAAAGGAGGTACAAGACCCTAGAAAATGTAAAATGTTCCTTAAGACTTGGGGTTTTACCTTAAAATGATATTGAGTTCCCATGTAGTCTTTCATAAACGAATGGAACTGTATCGTGGTTTTCTGATTTCTCACCCACTAATCTCTCTGGTTTGTCACACTTCTTTGTATGGGTCATGATGACATTTTGAAGAGAGGCCATGCTTTATTGCATTGAATGCTCAACTCAATACAAAGTCACTACTATCCAGTCAGTTCCGACTCTAAGTGACCCTGAAGGCAGAGTACAACTGCTTAACCACCACCAGGCCTCCTTGCTCAACTACATATGTGCTAGCAATTATGAAAAAAAAAAAAAGGATGTCAGTATCGCAGGAAGATAATGAAGATCTGTAGGAGGTACCACCCTTACTGAGTAGGCACAGAGATGAATATGTATAGTTCTGATGAAGCGAACTGGGAGACATGCCATCTCCCTGGAGCACGTATACAAGCTCTGACTGAAAATCTGCCAGGAATAATCAGACAGTGATCACTATCCACTTCTGCTGATTCATGTAGGAACAAATGATAGAGTCAGAGATCTACTATTTTATCTCACGACTTTGAAGTTCAAGTCAGGAAACAGAGACCGGAGGGCACAAGGAGTATCACTATTTCTGTTTCAGCGTTGAGTCTGACTTCGGCAAAGAAGATGGAGTTTTTAACCATTAGCTCACTCAGCTGTATTAATAACCACCTTTTTAAAATTTCTCAATTGAGCTCCTATATCTGGTCTTTACTGGGG
>NW_022111377.1:5123561-5125166 GCF_000313985.2 Echinops telfairi
ATGGATTGTGATAAGAGTTGTATGAACCCCCAATAAAATGATTTTAAAAAAAGAACTCTAACTCTAACTCTAACTCTAACTCTAACTCTAACTCTAACTCTAACTCTCTCTCTCTCTCTATATATATATATATATATACATATCCTTCTTTGTCTTAACAAGGCAGTAAAGGATTGTCCACCCTAAAGGTTATGTTAATGTACACCTCTCCAAATATTATGTGAAAACCTGTTGAGCCACATAATTAATAGCACTTGGTGTCATCCAACTTCTTTACATGCTCACAAGTATGGTGTGTATGAAGGGGCATCAAGTTGTTTCAGTTTAAATTTTCCTGGTTTAATACGGAGATCAGACTGTTCATGTGATCACTGTCCATTCCACTTCCCTCGTCTTTATTTCTGCTCATAGTTTTACCTTTGTAGCATGCAGAGTGATTCAAGGTCAATTTGTTTTATGTCTTGCATGTGTTATTGTTTGAGAAATTGTTTCCTCACCCAGTGTCACAGGTATGCTCCTCTATACTGCACCTAAAAGTTTTTCTAAACTTTGTTTTCCCTATGTAAGTGTTCGCAAGTGATATAGAGATTCATTGTTCTTGTTGTTTAGAGAGCTGATTGCTTTAAAACCACCTATTAGATAACCTCTTGATCCTTCACTGATTTGTAATGTTCTATGAACCAAACACACACATACACATTCCTCTTCCTTTTTACATTAGTCTGTTTATCTAGTTCTTCTTTGTAGCATCTGAAATTAGTCATTATTGTTGTTGCTATTGTTTTATTTGGCAGTATTATTATTAATGTATAAACTAATAAAATATAAGTCAATGCTTATTTAAGTTTACCCACATGAACTATCTTTGATCAAAATTTGTTATTGCTGATCACATTATGCATATGCTAATGCTGATCACACATTATACATATGCTAAGCACCACTGAATTAACTCGATATGAACTGGTTTATTTTATGTTATCTGAATTTCATCTTAATAAGAAAAAAATTGCTTATCATTTACCAGTCTACTACTTTCTGGATTAAATACCTTTATACATAAAATCACTCTCAATAGGTCTCTCAGGTGGGAAAAGTGAGTACCAATCGTTCGTTCGCAGTGTGAGATTATATTTTCCTCTCACTCTTGAATGGTCAAATAATTCAACATAAAACTTTGAGAGAAAAGTTCCCTCAATTCACGAGCACCATTCTCTTGTTTCCTGAACTGTTGCCTTTGAGAAGTCAGCAATCAGTATAGTTCTTTCATTTTTAGGTCTTTAATGTTTTCTCTTAAATTATTTTTGAGATCTGTTTTGTTGTTACGTGTGTGGATTTTAGTGTAGATGGCAATTGTTGTTGTGTGGCACAGGGTTGATTCCGACTCATAATGAATCTTTAGGAAAGAGAAAAATTGCCCCACAGAGTTACCTACACTGTAATCCTTATGAGAGCAGATTGCCAGGTTTCTCCCCCTTGCAGCATCTGATGAGCTTGAACCCCCAATCTGTCAGCAGCTGCCTGCACCACTGCATCCCCTGGGCTCTTT
Organism: Echinops telfairi; assembly: GCF_000313985.2. NCBI lineage: Eukaryota > Metazoa > Chordata > Mammalia > Afrosoricida > Tenrecidae > Echinops > Echinops telfairi. The sequence goes on from NW_022111377.1 coordinate 5,125,111, forward strand.
TCATTAGCTCCTTAAGTATGAATATTATGTATCCTTTTAGGACTTAAACTTAAGCC
>NW_022111377.1:5125867-5127359 GCF_000313985.2 Echinops telfairi
TTAACGCTTAGTTAAGGAGCTCTTTACTAATTTCTCTTTAGTAAAAATTACTCTTTACTACTTTCCGTTGAGTCTATGCTGACTCATAGCAACCCGGTAGGACAGGATGTAACTATTTATGGGAGTAGCAAGTCCAGTCTTTCTCCCTCAGAGCTCTTGGTTTTGAAATGCTGACCTTTCAGATTGCAGCCCAATTTGTAACCACTAGGCCACCAGGGCTCTAACCCTTGGGTTAGGTCGAGATCATTTAATTCGGTCTATCTAAGATAATAGCTGTTAAATGTTGGGTTCCCTGAAAATCAGACCCTGAGACAGCAACTTGACTGTAGGAACTTCATTAGGGTGCATCCCTAGAATCAAGTCCATGGAAAAGGGGAAGAAAGGAGGATTGGGAAGTTGAGTTTTGAGGGCTGTTTTTTAGAGGAAAAGTGGTTCCTCCGCGTTGTCCACGTTAGGGACAAGCGTTTCAGGTGAAGGCTATGCTCATTCATTGGGGACGGGCTGACCCCAAAAGGAAAGGAAACATTGAAAGAGTCCACTGGAAGAACAGCTATTTTTAGAAGAGGCAATGACATAAAAGAACGGATAGTTAAGAATTCTCTGATTACAGCAAAAGTAAGATGAGAAAGCCCTTCAATCTTGGAAAAAAAGTGTGACGAGCAAATCTGAGATTATAGTTGTATATAAAATTGTGTGCCAAGCACGATCTTGTCAACACTCCTGTGCACAGATAAGCTAAACCGCTGAAGTAAAGTCTAACTAATAGAAACCGTACAGACAGAGTAGAAACAACCGCCTGACAGAGCTTATAGGGCTGCACATCTTTATGGAAGCTATTCAACCTTTCGTTAGTTATAGAAATGACGGTTTTAAGGAGACGGATTGATGTAGTCATTGTGCAAACGAAGCAGGGATTTTGAGGGTGGCACAGAAGCAAGTAGAATGGGGTTCTACTGTACTTCGGGCTTCGGAATCATGTTTTCTTGATTCATGGGCCAACGAGGGTAGGTCTGGAGGCATTCTGCTACCTGAATAGCAGTGACATGGCCGTATCAACATCAACTACAGCTATATTTATGGGGAGACTTCAAAAAGTTTGTGCAAAACTGGAATCACCAGCTAATGAATTTTTTTTTTCTACAGACTTTTTAAACCTTCCTTGTATGCACATGCAGCTATCTATACACACAAGCATACGTATATGCTGGAGGTGCTATCGAATTGGTTCCAGGTCAGAGCAACCCTATGTACAACAGAGCGAAACATGGACAGGGCATGCGCCATCATCAACATTGTTACATTGGAGCCCATTGGTGTAGTCACGGTGTCAATCTATCCTTTTGCCGGTCTTTCCTTTTTTTGCTGCCGCTCTGCTAAGCATGATGTCCTTTTCCAGGGACTGGTCTTTCCTAATGTCCAAAGTATGTGAGACAAAGTCTGTGATCCTTGCTTCTGATAAGCATTCTAGTTATACTTCTTCCAAAACAAATTT
>NW_022111377.1:5128131-5129945 GCF_000313985.2 Echinops telfairi
AACTTCAACATGTTCTCCATTTATTATGATGTTCCCTATTGGTCTAATTCTGAAGTTTGGAGAGTTTTTTTTAATATTAAGTTGTAATCCAGACCAAAGGCTGCAATCCTACATCTTCATCAGCAAGTGTGTCAATTGCTCCTCACTGTCAGCAAGAAAGGTTGTGCCATCTGCATTTCGCAGGTTGTTAATCAACATTGATCTGATCCTAACACTGCATTCTTCTTCATATAATCCAACTTCTCTGATGACTTGCTCAGCATAGAGAATGAGTACGTTTGGTGGGAGGATACACCATCCCGATTTAAAACCATGCAGTATTGCTTTGCTCTGTTCCCACAGCTGTCTCTTGATCCACCTACAAGTTCCTCATGAGCACAATTCTTCTCAAGGCTCTACATCCTTTGTTATGATCCACAGAGTCTAATACATAGTCAATAAAAAGAGTAAACATCTTTCTGATAGTCTCTGCTTTCAGTCAATATCCACCTGACATCAGCTATGATATCCGTTGTTCCTCAGGCTCTTCTAAATCCTCTGCTGCAAATATTGTTGAATGATCTCCAGTAAAATTTTACTTACATGTGATGTCAATGATATTGTTCTATAATTTGTGCATTCTGTGGGGGTAATCTTTATTTAGAATCAGTACAAATATAGATCTCTTCCAGTGAGTTGTCCAAGTATTTGTTTTCCAAATATCTGGGCATAGGCAAGTGAGTGCTTCCAGTGCTTCATGGGCTTGTTGAAACATTTCACTTGGTTTTCCGTCAATTCCTGGAGCCTTGTTTTAGACTAAGGGCTTCAGTGAAGCTTGGAACTCTCTTTTCAATACCATTGGTTCTTGCTCATATGCTCTTCTTGAAATGGTAGAATGTCAACTAGTTCCTTTTGATACAGTGACTGTATTTTTTTCCAACTTCTTTTTATGCTTTCTGCATCCTTCAATATTTTGCCCATAGACTCTTTCAAGATTGCAACTCAAAGCTTGAATTGTTTTCTTTAGTGCTTTCTGTATAAAATATTCTATGCATGCTCTTCCTTTTTGGCTTTTTAACTCTAGGTCTTGCTATTTACCTTTATAGAATCTCACCTTCTACAATAGGAATTCCTTGATGGTGCAACAGGTGAAGTCTTCAACTGCTAATAAAAAGGTTGGCTGTTCAAATCCACCAAGGGAACCTTGAAAGGAAGTCCCAATGCTTTCCTTCTGAAAGATCATAACCACTTAAAAACTTATGAAGGAGGTGGGATAAGAGATAGTTTGTTGAAGAAATTTGAAACAAAAACAAAATGTTATGGAACATAGGTCTACCCTGAACCAAAACAGTTTGCTATGAGAATCAACTGTATGACAAGTGGTTTGGGATTTTGTTTGATTTTACTCCTAAAATGTAAGCTAATTGCAAAATTTCTAGCTAGTTTTTGGGGACATACATTTCAATTCATTTTATTGAGGGCTCTTACAACTCTTTTAACAATCCATACATCCATGTGTCAAGCACATTTGTATTGTACATATGTTGCCATCATCCTCTTCAAAACGTTTTCTTTGTACTTGAGCTTTTGGCATCAGCTCCTCATTTTTTCCCTCCCTTCCCTACCCCCACCCTTGATAAATTATGTTATTATTTTCATATCTTATACCATCTGCTGTCTCCCTTCACACATTTCTGTTGCTCATTTCCCTGGGGGTGGGGGAGATGCTTATACATTGATCATTGCAATTTGTTCTCCCTTCCTTCCCCCACCTTTCCTCTATCCTCCTGGTATCACTACTCTCATTACTGTTCCTGAGGGGTTTATCTGTCCTG
>NW_022111377.1:5131814-5137660 GCF_000313985.2 Echinops telfairi
CTTAGTTTGTTCCCATGTGTTCTGAGGAAATGGGATATACTTATCTAATTCAATCGCACTTGAAATAAGCAAAGACTACTTCTATTTTTTCTTATTTTATCAGCGATAAAACTGAGACTTGGTGAAGAGACCTGTCAAGTGATACAAATGCTAAGGGCAGAAACTGATCTCATATGAAGGGTTTCTGGGTCTAAGATACTTAGCCCACCGCCCTGCCTCTCCACAAACTCGATGGAGACCCATTCCTGAGTGTTTTCAGTTCTAACGTGTATCATGTTCCTTCCTACCTCAGGCCATGTAATATGTTATTCCCATTCCCTCTGCCAGTAATTAATTCCATTCTTTGAACTACGACGTCATTGGTCTCTACTGTACCATGCAAGTGTATTTTCCATTATATGCTTTCTTGTATTATTTTAGTAGTCTTATGCCTTGACTCTCACTCTAGGTAAATAATGCCCACAATGTTTTCACAATGCCAGAGAAACATAAAATGTCAATTATTATTGTGTAGTTGGTTGGTTATTAGATTCTTTTTAACTTTAAGTCATAAAGGTTCCAAATAAAGAATAAATCTTAGAATGTTTTCTTTTGTTTCTGCCAAGTGTTTTAACATTTTCGGTTCTTTATTAGTTTTCTCTTAGAAAATCCCCAAGAAATAGATAACAACAGTTGTCAATCTTGTATGGATAAAAAAAAAAACCAGCACAGTGCTCATCTACAATCAGGCTACAGATTAATGCAGAGGACTGGAATTTGCAACTCAGAAAACCTGTTCATTGCTAAGTCTAGTCGAACTTCACAGTTTAACTTTATGCTGTGGTTTTTCTCCTTTTGGTGGTCTTTCTTCTGCTTCTGACTGGCTTTGTTAGATCGTGTGTTATAGTAAGGGTCTTTACTTGAAATTTGTTATTGTGATAAAAGTTATGTAACATGAGAGTCGGATATGAAGAGGGGGAGGGGACATGGGTGGAGGGAGAAACAGGGTGGGGAGAAACTGGGTTGATAGCACAGGGGGAACAGGGCACTGGCCCACGGGGCGGGGGTTAGGGGGGTGGGGGTGGGGGTGGAGGAGAGTGTTGGAGACAGTTATTTATCCAGAGATGCCATTGGGGAACTGCCAACCATGAGGATCGCAGCTCAATGTAAAACCACTACACCACCCAGGCTCCCTCCAGGGCTCAAAAATCATTTGCCTTCTCTGCATATCACATAGGTAAAGCAATGTTTCAGTGGAATCATTGTTACAAGGATGGTTCTAGTTAGTTACTCGACTTCAATGGAATATTGATGAGCAAAGATTATTTCAAATAATGCAACGTGCCTATTTGGCAAGTTGATTTACGTTGCCTCATCATTCAATGTTAATTTTCAATTAAATCCTTAATTACTTCCCTTCATGTCACTAAAAACTTTTGCTTTCAGCCTCAAGAGCTAATGAAGCAACCCCTGATATTTTGATCTGTGTTTGATGTGTGGAAGATTTACAAGAAGTGTTCTACATATAACCTCCTCCCTGGGAGACAGACAATGGAAAAATGTGTGAAGGGAGACGTCAGACAGTGTAAGATATGACAAAATAATAATATTAAATTATCGAGGCTTCATGAGAGAGGGAAGGTGGGGGAGGGAGGGGAAAAATGAGGCGCTGATACCAAGGGCCCAAGTAGAAAGAAAATGTTTTGAGAATGATGATGACAACAAATGTACAAATGTGTTTGACACAATGGATGGATGGATGGATTGTGATAAGAGTGTACGAGCCCCCAAAATGATTTTTTTAAAAAGAGAATTGTATGAGCCCCCAATAAAATGATTAAAAAAAAAGAAGTGCTAAGAAACACCTATGTTCTCTCCCTTACGCCACCCCCCCCCACCCAACACACACCTACAGTCAATTCATCATTGACTAATGATTGCCTCAAAGCAATTCTCTTACTGTTAGGCAGCACTTCTATCCTAACGAAGCAGAATTAAGTAACCTCCAGAATTTTAATTTTTTAAATTCTGTAATTATGTGCATACTAAACAGGTGACATTTGGAAAATATGAAGCACTTTCAACTGGGAGGTCCATTGGAGTCAACTGAAGTTTCCTTTTCCAGATCCAAGAATACAAATAGTGTTCTGACTTGTGCTATGATGCAAAGTGTGCTTCGGCGTTTGTTCCAAATATGATCACTCACTTGGAACTTTGAGCTGCTGGAGCAAATGATTTATATGTCTAGGTATAGTTTTGACATTTCTAGCAGTCATATGAAAAATAGAAGAAAAGGTAAAACATTAACAATATATTTTATTTAATATAATGTATCACAATACCACCTAGGAAACCCAAAATACAGCAATGTGGTTCTTCTAGCCATAGTGTATGTCACTCCCACCAAATGTCTGGGAGGGAGCATTCAAGATACATAGAAATATAATAAGGGGATTGATCAGCTTGACAGCCTGTTGGATTTAGAATGACCCATCTCTGTGTAAGGAATGGGTAAGAATCTCCTTATTACCATCAAGAAAAAAAAGAGCCACATGGCTTTCTTAAAGCGTGTTCAGTTATTTACATTTTTAACCTGTATAAATGACTAAGCAATGTATTTTCATCTAAAAAGCTTTCCTCTATCTGCTTATTTTCCTTTTTGCAATAGTACTTTAAAATCTACATCATTACCAAATTAATTTTAGTTTTATTAGAATTACCAAATATCTCATGGAAGTTACTTAAGTTATTTTTCAACAAGCTGATAATGCTTCCTCGAAAGTGCACCATGAATATGTGGAAACTTTAGATATACAAATGGATTTGAGCTTGCACTTAATTGAAATCCCTCTTCTAAGAACAATTTGTTCTTACTATGTGGTCCAGCTCAATAATTGCCCTCATATAGTGATCACTGTAGATATGGGTCCTATAGCAAGATATTGTGAATAAATCAGAAGGTCCCTGAATATCAGAAAAAACAATGTCTGGAGTCTTAGAAGCTTGTCTCAAAAGCTTGTCTGCAAAATCTATTTGCAAGTCCCTACATGGGTTCAACCTCCATTGAATTCCCTCAGACCACTGACCAGGGATTTGAAGAGTCTTGCTCTCAAACAGAGTGCGTATGCAGATATAGTTAAGTTAAAATTTAACATATTATCATTTATTTTCTCTTTTGATTCATTTTTAATTTATTCTAGTTGACATTCTCTTCTGCTTTCTCTTGGGTTGAGGTCTTTCTGTGTTTTATTTTGTTGTCATTATTGTTTTTTGGTATGATTTTCTTTATATGAAATCCAGGGTCAATACTCCATAAAGAATGTGGTGATGATTGCACAACTCTTTTTAATACATTTAAGCCATTGAATTTTATGGTATGTGAACTATATACCAATAAAGTGGCTAAGAGGAGAGAAAGAGAAGGGGGTGGAGGAAGGATGGATGGAAGGAAGGAAGAAAAGACCAAGAATGGAGTGGATCTCTTTAACCCTGAGATTCTTACACTACTGAACCTCCCTGGTCCAGGAGGCAGAGCATTGCAGGAGAGGCAAAGACATGGTAGCAGAGCTACAGTAGCAGCACCTAGAGCACCAGGCAGGGTTGCCGGCTCCCCAATCCACAGAGCAAGCAAACCTGAGTGCTTTGGGCAAAGACTCATTGGTGAAGGAGGGCGCCTCGATAAATTTAACTAAGGGCGTTGGGATTGCTGAGCCACGGAGTTACAGATAGCCACCTTCAAGCCGAAGCTCATGGCAGAATGTTGTATCCTCTGGGCATTTGTTGACAGCACTAAGATAGCATTTAACATTTCCAGAGGGCTCAGAGAGAACTGCTCCTGCGGGCAAACTGAGAAGAAGCACTGCTGACTTTCCCTAATAAACGATTAAATCTGTTAGTATATGTGCTGCCAAAGCAAGCACACACCTGTTAACTTCCCTCATGAACCCCATAATTGTGAGTGTTAACTGTGGGTTATTGGTGGCCATTGCAAAAGATCATAGAGCCCAGCAGAGAAGTAACTAGTGCCCTAGAAGGAATGGAGAGTGTCTGAATCGGTAAAGCAATTGGAGGTTCAAGGTCCATCTGACTTCCGAATCATAGCAATCAGCTTGAGCTGATGTTGAGTTGGATAGAAGTCAAGAGGTCAGGTGTGGCCCCCATACCATTTTTACAGCAGGTCTGCATCATTCCATGTCCATGATTTTTCTGTAGATTAGTACATTATGTAATTTGCATGCTGTGCAAATTCTGTTATTAAACCATTATGGGGACCTACTTCTAGTTGTTCTTGTTGCCCCTGCTGCCATGACTACTTTTGCTGACGCTGCTGACAAAGCTGGAAGAAAGGTGGGCGCTGAAAGTGGTGGCAAGTGAAGGAGAGGTGATGGGAGAGGAGTAAGGGGAAGTGATGAGGAGGGAGCTAAGTGGTTCACCTGCATAAGCAGCAAGAGCAACCCTGGCCCTCTAGCACCCACAATGACCACCCCACCAGACCACTGGGCAAAGACTCTTCCTGCACCCAGAGCCAGGGCGCCATGTCGTCTGGCTCACCTGCTTGTATACCATCCACACTTCCATACTATAAGAGGATAGGTTTTAGGTCTTTAATACCAATGCAGGAAAAGAATAGACAAAAGGATAGTTTCTTTCTCTTAAAACAAAAACAAAGCCTTACGGAACCATGGGTGTGTGTGGTGGTGGGTAGGTGTGTGTCAGGTTGGACATTGTCTGACTGACTGAACCTTTTGGGATACATAGTTGTATTGCCATTTCAACCAGCATGCACTCAATACGAAATGTTTTAGTGAAATTTTTTCTATTCGTTTTTCATGTAAAGTCTCTTAATCTAGGGTATAATTTACACTAACACCACATATCAATCAGACTAGCCACGTGGCACTCGCTCAGCAGCTGCCTGTAACTCGAGAGGGGGGACAACTGTTGCACAATGCTGGTCTACAGCTTCTCTTGCCGTCCATGTAACTAGTCATGACCAGAGACATGCTCATAGCCAGTCTTGGAATTACAGTAAATGTGTCCGAAGCTCTCTTTGCAAAGAGACACTTAGCCATGAATCAATCAATTATCAACATCCACAAAGGGGGAAAAAGCAACAGAAAAACTCTAATATCTCAGTTTGGTCAAGTAATAAAACATCATATGCCAGCAAAAATATTTGATTAAAATGATAGCTATCGAACCACTACTTCATCTCTTCTTCCCTCTAAAAGTAAGTGAGGATAACAACAATCACAAAACAACCAAAAAAACCCTCTGAGGATCGTCCTGAGCTACCACCTAGGTATCCTAGTGATACATGGCAACAGCTGGGCTGTGACTCACCAGGCCCAGTGCCCAAGGCACAGATTGGAACCCCATGATATGAGCTAACACCGAAATCACAATCAGAAAGTCGATTGCTATCGGTGAAGCCCAGGTGTTCTATTTCCAGGGACATTACTAGGAAAGTGGGGTGGCAGCGGGCACAGGGTCACACGGTGAGAGGAGATGACACCGAAATGATTTCTGCATAGACATGTCTGAAAACATGTCTGCTTTCAAACTGTATCCAGCTTTATTAAAGACACTTTCCATAAGCACTTGTGGTTTTCAGGCAGGACATGGGAAGACAATTGTTAATAGTGTACAACTTTCATATTCCATTCTTCAATGGGCGACCAATCAGAAAGTCACTATCAAGGCTACATCTGACGCTCTGGACAGACAATTTTGAGTGAGGGTTGACTCTCAACAGTTAGCCTGTTGTTTGAACAACTTTTCACGAGCCGACCCTGACTTTCAGAAAATGCAATGAGCACGGCAGAATCGCCCAGCTGACCAGCCACAATCGGAAGAAAGGCACCGCT
>NW_022111377.1:5137760-5152604 GCF_000313985.2 Echinops telfairi
TGAGGTCAGGGCCCAGCAGGTCTCTGGGTTTGTGGGAGTCAAGTCTATGCTGAAGGTCGAGAGGGCACGGAGGATGGAAAAACAGACTGTACTTTTCCCTCTCACGAGGTGCTTGTGCCAAGGTAGCTAACGTGTGTCCATGTCAGGAACTCCCCCTCCTGGGCACCCAGGGAGAGTCTCTCAAAACCAGAAGGGCAAGTGCGGTCTTCCACATCCATCCAGCTATGGAGACACCCTATTAGTGACATTTGCACCCCCACCCCCCAAAACAACAACAACCACGATGCGTTCTGTGTGCTAACAGCACAGCTTTAAAACAAACAAAAAAAGCCTCATTTTCATAAAACTTGATAAAAAAAAAGAGTATTTCGAACTGTCCGGCCACCAGATGTACACAGTAATCCAGAAGGCACACCGCAGTTCGCACCTCCAGCACCTTCCGCTTTCTGCGCCTGGTCTGCGTTGGCACCTCCGTTTTCTGCGGGGCGGTTCCTGATATACCTTTTGAATCTTCTAAGGCATTCTGCTCAGAGCTGTCATTAGTACCCAATTACAGTGGCCCTTTGGATGTGATTTCATTTTCATGTGAGATAAGAACACACTGTTGATTTCATGCTGCTCGTGGTTGGTTGGTTGGTTGGTTTTTAATGGGCGTTCATTTAGTCAATTTCCAATGTTTTGACTACACTATTTGTAAGAACTATTTGTGAGTTTCAATCCTTATTTGTTTCAGAATCAAATAGTAAATAACTGAAAGAAAAGAGACATTTTTAAAGACTTCCCTTCAGTTACTGATAATCCTATAACCAATAATGTAATTCAAGGTAGGATGATTTTACAAAACAATTTTGGTTTCAGTTTTCTTCTAATCTAACAAGCAATTGCAACTATATTTATCACACATTACTTCAGGCTCAACATTGATCATAGGCACTATTACGCATCACTGTATGGTCTGTTATGGGAGGGCTGACACCATGGACTACTGTACCGGTTGAAACCAGTGAGATTGCTGTGTATTTCTCCTCCTCCTCCCATTCCCCTCAAAAACCCAAACCCAAACCCACAAAACAAAATCACTGCCATGGAGTTGATGCTGCCACTAGTGACCCCATGGGTTTCCGAGATGGTAACTGTTTAGAGGAGTAGAAAGCCTCCTCTTCCTCCCTTGTAGTGGCTGGTGGTTTCCAAGAATGGACTTGGAGGTTAGCGGCCCAGTGCTTAATCACTATGCCACCAGAGGTCCCCTTCAGAAAACATTGCTTGTAAACTACACCTACATGTGTATGTTAGACAGGGCTCTCTAGAGAAACAAAACCAGGACATTAATAATTTTATATATATTTAGATAGATAGATAACATAAGAAATAAACAGTTAATTAATCTATAAAGCAGTACAAATGGCTCAGTGCAACTTACTTCCGTGAGACTGCTAGTACACTGGCAGTCCTTCAAGTCTTGAGGGTTGCCAGGTAGTCCTCTGTAGAGCAATTCGGGCTATCTGGCCACAGGCAAGAAACAGCAAGGCAGGTCACCAATAGTTAGCCAGATGACAGGGTCCGACAGTCCCCAGCTCAAGAGATGTAAAATTGTGTGGCGAAGCAGATCTTGAAGGAACCTCAAACTACAGTGACACAGTCCACGGGTTAGGTGTCCCACAGGTAGTGTACCTTGCAAATTGAGGCTGAGAGCAAGCTAAGGCAGCCGCACACTGGTCTTATCACCAAAGAGTGAGAGGCAAGAAAGGCGAGGCTCACCGAGCCATTTATCTCTCTGCCCTTCAATTAATCCCACGTGTGTTCATTGGCCATGATGGCACAATAAACCTTAAGTAGCTCAACGTGGAAGTCAATTTTCTGGCTGGAAAAAAAAGCTTTCCCATGTTTTTCTTCATGCATCAAGATTGATAGACCTCACCATTTTACCCTTCCTGGAATATATACATGTATGTCCATATATATATCCTTTGTCATTTATAAATATTTAATCCTCCCTAGAAATATGTTATGTTTTGTGCCAGAATCATACCTTACCATTATGGGTTCTACAAACTATAAATTGCTAAAAGGCAACACAGCAAGCAGTCGCACCATTTATCAGGCCATGGATATATAACAAGAATGAGGGGAAAAATGTTTTCTTCATACTAAAAAGTATAGATAGATGGAAAACTCAGGAATAAAAGTGTTTGGAAGGTTGTGATTACATATGCATGTGGTAGTTTTCATTTACATCTGGGTGGTCGTATCTGATTTGAGTTAAAATGCAAGACTAGGGAATTTACCGTCATTCCTTTCTCTGAAAGGTAAAGTCAAGAGACAACGTATAGAGGTCACACGGAGAGAGGGACTTGTGTGTTCAAGAAGTTGGTTGGACTCTAATAGAATGGTAGTGGAACTTGGTTTGTTCTTGTTATGAGTTCTACTTGTATGACCTTGGAAATATGACTGATTAGCTATATTTCGGCTAATGCTAGTCTCCCTGAGTGTTGATGTCATTTCTAGTGGAATGGAGGAATACAGGCTCATATTTTTTGTCATACAAAAGTTATCATAATATATCTACACTTTCCTGAACAATGAATGCAGTGCATACATATTTGGATGAAATGTTTGATCATTGTAATTATACTTGTCTTTGATCTCTTCCATCTTAAAAGAGAGGTGCAGAAAAAACAAAACAACAAATTTCACATAGGAAGATGTTTTGATGGGTCTGAAAGTTCCAGAGTTAGCCTAGGAGTTGATAATCCTTTAATTTCTTGAGATCACAGTTAAGACACTTAATTTGACCAGATTACTAATCAGTTTCTGATTAGTATTTCTTTTATGAAAATAGACTGCAATTAGAGTTATTCTAAAACAATATTATCAAACACGCATACAAGTACATGCATCAGGTATTTATTATTATTTGCTTATAAGCTTTTATTCTGACCACAACCCTCTCATGTAGGTAGTCTTATTTTCCCCTTTCACAAATGAGAAAAATAACACTGATGATGTCATAGTTAAGCTTCCAGCTGCTAGTTGAAATGTCGGCAGTTCAAACCCAAGAATGGCACCATGGGAGAGAAATGTGCCAATCTACTCCCAGTAACTTACAGCCTAATGCCTGTGGGCAATTCTACTCTGTCACATGGAATTTCCATGAATGGAAATTGGCTTGAAAACACCTAACAGAACAACAATGCAGGTGATAAAATTTAGGGACTGAGAGATTAAGTAACTTGTTCCACGTCACCTTTCTTGGAAGATGGAACTCGGAGTCAACATCCGTGTGACATGGCGCCAGAGGCTGTGCTCTCCACGGCCTCTGCAATGTGTGCTCATCGCACCCATGTGCTGGCAGCTTTCTCCTCCTCCCTTAAAGCTGATTGATCTAATTCATTTTAAAATGTGTGCTCTAAGACTGAGTGAGCCAGTACATTGTAAATAAGCGTCCCGCAATTGGTTCTTGTGGGTGATCCCAGAGCCCTTAAGGAACCTAACTGGGAGATAGTCCCTTAGGCTCTGGGGAGGAGATCATCTTGCAGTTGCCTCTAAAATAGAACTGTCCAGAGGGGAAAGGACCTCCCCTGTTAAGTTTCACTTGCTATGAGTGTTAGCTCCAAGGGCCCCGACCCCACGACTATTTTGATTTGGGTTTGTTTGTTTTTTTGATAGTTCAACCTACTAGGTCATTGCTTCAATAGTTCTTAATCTTCATGGTGTCACACAGTCCACAAAACAAAAACATATACTTTGAGAAAGACTCCCAGAAAAATGCACATTTCCATGCAGTTAAAAAAAAAGTGTATGACCCAATGCAGGTTAAGGGGGCTTGAGTTATACCAAAGGCTACAGCAAACAAAGTTGCTGACAGACAGTCAAATCTGACTCACAGTGATCCTATAAGACAGAGTAGAACTGCCCCTGTGGGTTTCTGAGACTCTAACTTGTTTCAAGAGTGGAAAGCCTCATCTTTCTCCAGAGGAGCTGCTGGTAGTTTCGAACTGTTGATCTGTGATTAGCAGCCCAGCATACGAAATGTGTGTGTGCTGAAGAGGAAGGAAGGTGATTCTTTGAAATATCTAAATTCTTGAAACACAAGCACCCCTACCTGCTACTTGGATTATATTATGAGAAATACGTACTTTAAAACTTCCTATCACCAGAGAGAGGAATTATCTTCGAAGCACCTCTCTACGGGCCTTCTTTTCATTTGACTGTGACTTGTCCTTTTCCAATGAATCTCTTTTAGGAATATAGACGGGAGAATGAATCATGCTCACCTGGAATATAAGAAGAAAGGGATGTTGCTAATTAAGAGCAGGGCAATTAAAACTCCTTCTTCGCCCTAGGGAGGAATACCCAGGTGTGCCGTGACAGATAGGCTTGGAAAAGGAAAAGAGGCGCTCTGTAGTCAAACGCACCGTCGGAGGCCTGCTTCCCAGACTTGACTTTCTACTAGGTGACATTCTGGCCATGGCTGCTTGTCAACCAGTGAGAGAACTAAATAGACGAAGCCGAGCGCTGGGTCAGATGAAATTTTTTACCAAAAGAAAGAAAGAAAAATCATATTCCGTCTAACAAAAGCAGCCTCAAGCTTTGCCATGGAGGCAAGCTGATTGAACAGGCAGTAGAAGATTAAACAGGAAGCTGAAATGGGAAGAAAACTTATATTAAACCATTAAAAGCTGAAGATAGAAGAATGTCACAAATGCCAATTATTTGGAGAAAAAGCACAACATTGTCATAGAAGTTTCAAACAAGTTTCAAACAGTTAGACACACTCTATCTGCTTTCGATGTACAAAACGAGTTCTTTTATTCCTGGTATGTATTTTAAATTAGATGCCATTGTTTAATTAATAGACTGTAACGTCATGCATTAAAGAAAAGCAGAAGGTCATTTGACTGTTTGGGACCACAAAGGTGCTTCGGAGTCTCCACAGCAGGGATGGCCAATATGTTTAAAGCATGGACAGATCAGTGTCAATGTTCGCATTTCCTGAGGTATTTATTTTTACTTCAGAGTCTTACGGTCTACTGACCTGTTGAATATAAGTCTTTCTGAGTAAAATCTGGGTATTTTCATTTTAAAAATCTCCTAAAATACAAAAACCAATTCATATCCTCACCTGAAGAAGAAGTGGCTATCCCTGGAAATGACATCCCCACACACACACAGAGCTATAGAATGATATATATTTTTCTTTTTTTTTTTTTTAATCCTCCTTTCTCTTTGTCATTGACTACTCCTACTATTTGATTTTACACACTGAGCCCCTTGTTCATCTCATTGACCGTCCGGTATATTTTCTGTAGGGTAAGCCTATCTATGGTGAGGGGTACCCATAACACAGAGGACCTCTATCTGATCACATGAATGCTGCTGTTCTTTGGTGCTATCCTGTCGGTTCTGGCCCACGGGGACCCTATGCACGATCGAACAACACTCTGCCCAGTCCTATACCACCCTCACCATTGCTCCTACACTCAAGCACATGTTGAGTTCCTATGTTGCAGCCACTGTGTTCTTGAGGGTCTTCCTCTTTTTCTGCTGTCCCTCTGTTACCAAGCCTGGTGTCCTTCTCTAGGGATGGTTTCTCCTCCCATGTCCAAAGGAGGTAAGATGAAGTCTTGTCACGTTTGCCTGGAAGGAGCACTCGGGCTGCACTTCATCCAAGACATCTGTTTGCCCTTGTAGTAGTCCATGGTATTTCCAGTATTCTTCTCCAGCACGACATTTCAAACAAATAATTCTTGTTCAGTCTTCCTTATTCAATGTCTAACTTTCACTTGCATATGAGTCCATGGAAAATACCACAGCTTGGGTCAGGTGCATCGTAGTCCTCAGAGAAACAACCTGGCTTTTCAACACTAAAGAGGTCTTGTGCCCCAGATGCACCTAACGCAACTCGCTTTGTAATCTCTTGACTACTGCTGCCATGGGCCTTGAGTGTGGAGCCAAGCAAGAAAAATCCTTGACAATTTCAATCTTTTCTCCATTTAGCATGATGTTGCCTACTGGTCTATTTGTGAGGATTTTTGTTTTCTTTACACTGAATTTAAGCTTCAACAGCAAGTGCTTCCAAGTCTTCCTCACTTTCAGCAAGCAAGGTTGTATGATTTTCATATTTCAGGTGGTTAATAAACGTTTATCAAATCCTGATACCATTTTCTTCTTCTGATAATCCAACTTCTCTGATGATTTGCTCAGCGTGCAGATTCAAATAGGGGATATAAGCCTGACACATACCTATCCATAGTGTGTTCCCTTGTTCTGTTTGCACAACTGCCTTTTGGTCAGTGTACAGGTTCTGCAGGCACACAATGAAGTGTTCTGGAATGCCCCTTCTTCTCAAGGCTATCCACAATGCATTATTATCCACACATTAATGCTACTTCCACTTAAATAAGCATATTCATCCAGGGCAAGACATTACATTCTCATTCTCATTTCACAGCTCCGTCTCATCACATCGGAACGTCTGTGTAAATGATACTGGATCTGCTGGTGAAACAAAATGAATTTGCTTCAGTCTTTTTATATCCCAAGACCCATCCCTTTTCTCCACGTACCTATTTTTCTTCCTGCATTTCAGTGGGGGAGGAGAGGCTTGTAGATCCACCGCTCTCTACTTTAATCCCTTTCTCTTTCATCCTGCCTGTTACGTCTATAGTTAAGTAGGAAAAAACCTGTTTGGAAGCAAGAGGACATAACAAGGTAAAGGAATGAGAAGTTCAATTCTTGTGGCACTCTGATTTAACCGTAGCGGCTAGAAAATTCATGCTAGACCTACAAGCATCTGAAAGGGCTGGCATCTGTTGGTCAAGACCACTTGCCTCCATCTGCACCACTAATTTCTCCCTCCATATTCACATCCCTCTAGTTCTCCTGTTCACGTCATCACCATACTTGATGCTTCAGCTGAGAAAATGACTTGGAAGAATTTGGGGACTTTCCAACTCATTGCTTCCTGGGGCCTGACAATTTAGGAATGGACACAATCCCTTTGCAAAGTTTGAAATGGTCTGACACTTGGGTTTTCTCCTCTAGAGACCCCCCTAACTGAGATTCTAGAATTCTCTTAGTGGAGTGCCACCAACCAGATTCCATATGAATCCAAAGTTTTTGATTCTTTGTTTTCATTAGCCTAAAATATGGCCATCATTTAATTATTCAATGACTTAGGGCTTGCCCACACTGAGAGGATGCCAACCATGAGGTATTTGAAGGCAAATCCGAGTAAGACATGTTGGAAAATAACAAGAAATCAGTATGACTGTAAACTGGAGGAGGAGATCAGAGAAAGAGGCGATGGGTGGGTGAACGGAAAGAGATCATATCGGAGAGAGAAAAGATGTAAAAGGCAGTTCAGTCCCGAAGGGCATTTGCTGCGTAGCCTGAGTCAGGACCATAGGATGGTGTCACGCAAGGAAGTGACATCATCAAATCTCTGGTTTAGGAAAATCATTCTAGCTAAAGAATAAAAAGAGTGTCATTGTTGTTGACTGCCCACTACCAGAGCCAGATTAAGGTCTTCCTCTTTCTTTCTTCTTGTGCTTATTGAAAGCACTGAAACTGGGTATGGGATGTATAATATTATATATATGTATATATATTATATATATATATGTATATTATATATTATATATATGTATATATATTTTAGCTACCCATGATGCACAAAGACTGGACTGCATCCTCAAAGTGGGTAGTTCACACCCACTAACGGCTTCTCAGGGAAAAGCTGAGGCCGTCTGCTTCCATAGAGATCGACAAAGCCTAAGGAGTCGGGTCTCTAAGAGTCAGACTTCATTTGATGGCAAACAAACCAACACAACCCACACACGCACTTGCCGGGGAGTGAAATGCCAGGCACAGCGAGCTTATGAGTTTCTGAGGTGACAGAGCCTTAGTGGAACAAAGAGCCTCAACTTTCTCCTGAAAGATTTGAACGGCCAATCTTGTTGATAGCAATCTAACACGAATCCTCCAGCAACAGTCTCTAACGTTAGCAATTCAGAACCACAGTGGCATCGGCCCATTAAGAAGAATGAGATGAACTAAGTTACTAAAAATGGAGTGGGTACAGCATACTAAGAATTTTACTACATGCCACATTTTCTACAAAAAGAATGGTCTACAGATTCTACAGCCAAGAAAATGAGCTTAATTGTTTCAATGATCACTGTAAAATTCTATTGATCTAAAGCAGTGAAAATTTGACTTTTGATAATTTTTGCTATAAGTGACTCGTAATTTAGTTTTGATGTTTCTCTAATAACAAATGCTGTAGTTTTAAATGGAGATACAAAAAGATGTCCTAAAAGAAAATTTGATGATCAGAAAACATTAGTATGTTTTTTGAGATAGCTCTCTCATAACGTCCATGTTATAATTTTTAAAAAATACTTTACTCTTTGTTCTGACATTTTTCAATTATTTCATCACAGTTAAGCTACTGAATCATATCTACTTCCATCCATAACCAGTATAATTGAGTATTTCCTGAATCTCAGAATCCTAGTCTCTTTAGGGATGAAAATTAGTATTGTGTTGCATAGTTTGTGATTGTTAAAGTTAGGAATTTGTATAAAGCAATTTCAGTATTGGAAAATGTCCTTTTATCTGCTACTACCAAATCATACATGCCTACATGAGTAAAATGGATCTTTCCTGCATCTGGAAAGTTAGTTCTCGTGTAAGAATGCAATAATACTCCTCCACAAGATTTATAAATAAATTATCAGGATAAGCCTGTAGATTTTTCTTGGATGCCTTCCTGTATTCATCATGTATATCCATATTGTTGAAGAAGAAAACATTTTTCAATAAAACTTCATATCCTTGTATACTTCTTTGCATAGAAGATTCGAGTGTGTTGATTATATGATTATTTTTATGGAATTATTTGCCATTTACATGCTGTTCTTCCTAATGGTCTGAGATTGAACTGTTTGATAATCAATATTTAGCAAGATCTGTTTGTTGTGCTTTGAAATTTTTTAAGAGTTCTCTTAAATCACGTCAATACCCTGTTAGTGACAGGTAGTGACCTACGCATTTATTTCTGAGCCTTGGAGAGTTTGAGTCTCCCAATGAAAATGCTGCACTATATTATTCCACAGAAGTAACATAAATACATGATCTAAGTTTGCACTTTGTTGGTGAGGTTTTCAGCTTTTCTCTTCCCATCTCCTTCTCACGCCTGGTCTTCAGCAATATATTCTAAGACATCCAGAACCTAAGTGTACCCTTCTAAGGTTGCACTCAGTGCTCAGCCTGTACTCCCCAATGTGCTTAGAAAGACATTTTCATGCTCAGTCGCAGCCTAAAGACATTGTAAGGCCTACCCTTTAGTACGGTGAAGTGGTCAAAAACGTACATAGTAGAAAAAAATAATCAACTGCTTCTGAACAACACTCTGCTGTACTACAGCCTATCAAATAAAGTGAATGAATACTCAACACATGGTGTAAAAATGGTGCAGTCACTGCCTTTAAAGGTTTCTGTCGCTTACCTTTATAAATGGTTGGACAACTGGCAGCATTGTCATAGGGCTGACCTCCTGTGATGGAGTCCACCCTGTGTGGAGGTAGAGGTGGAGTTCAACCACTCCAGCAAGCTGTAGCATGGTGAAGCCTCTTTGACCTTGTGGCCTTTTTATAAAAGAGACACTGAGAACTTCTCTCTCTTGTGCCTTTTTGACTCCCTGTTTGTCTGGATTGCATCTGGCCCTGGGGTCAGTGACCCAGATGACCCTAGCAGCTTTGGCACCCTGCCATGTTACTGCCAACCTCAGATCTATGTGACTCCGCACCCACTGACCTGTGCTGTCCCTGCTTTCACTTCCTCTACCTTCCTCATCAGTCTGGAGAGGGCTCCAGATAGTCTTCGACCAATGGACTTCAGTTGGATGGCTGGGTCCTTGATAAAATGTTCTTGCTTATACGTATATGTGTGTCATGGTTTTGCTTCATTAGAAAACTCCATCTAACTCACCTCTGCACTTAGAAAACCCAAATTTGCAAACTTCCCATAAATGGTAAAGTACTCAGAATATCATCACCCGTAGAACTTTTTGAGCTAGTGCATGTGCTCGGTCACTTCAACAGGTTTCCCACATGTTGGAGATCTGTTTCTCCAAACAGGATTTAGCTTACCTGTATGAGAAAGACCAGGAGTGGAATTTACAGACAAACTGAAAGGTCAAAGTACACTTGCAGGCATTAGCCAAAGCTCTGTAAGCAAGCGTGATGGAATTCATTGTAATGGTCAAATTATTTGTGTTTCCTTGCTTTAACGCATCACCTAGAACTGGAGTTCTCATTAGTTGTTTATTAGGATGTATGCACCAACAGACTCTTGCATTTGTCTGCTGGATAAGAGCATTGCTGCCTCTCTTCATGAGAGTTACCGAATCAGGAAGTGAGGATGTGCAAGATGATTGTCTCAAAATGAATTCAAGAATTGTTATATATTAAGATGATATGTCTTTGCCTAGTAACCACCTATGTTATAAATAGTACGAGTTATACTTGACCACCCATCCCCATGTCCTGTTTATTTGGAAGAAATTCTCACAAGTGACCCATTGAAATAGGGAATTTGAGGCAACCGTAGAGAAAATATGTCAACAAAGGTGTTCTCATAACTTAAGTAAACCTTTCATGAGGGTACCCTTTTGACCCTTCATGCATTTCCCTTCCCACTGGGTTGTTCTCATGCACTGAACTGCCATCAATTTCCTTTGAGTCCCTTGCCAGGTTCTGTCCATTGCAACATGTTCATTTTCTTTTGCCTGCTTGGCATTTATTGGTTTTACTTTGAAAAACTGGGGCACCTATTCATTGATGGCCTATGCACTTACTTACCTTTTATATTGGACAATCTGTCCCTGCCCCTGACAGGTAGCAACCTATGCACAATGGAATGAAACTCTACTCAGACTTGTACTCTTCACTGGCATTCAGGAAGTGGATTGCCAGGCATTACTCCCTGGTTCATCTGACCTGAAATATCCACTGAAACACCACCTGTTCAGCATCATAGAAAAATACCAGTCTTCCCTGAGAGGTGGTGTTGACTGCACATGAGGTGCATTGGCCATGAATTTAACCTGAGTCTCATCCATGGGAAGCAAGTATTCTACCACTGAGATACCAACGCCACAGTAGAAATGAAGATTAGCTTTAAGTTGACACCAATTTCATCTTTATTCATGTCCATTCCAAAGAAAAATGATCCAAGGCCATGCAGACAGTATCAAACCCAATCAAATATCCCACACAGGTAAAGTTTTTCTGAAGTTAATTCCAAAAGAGTTGCAACAGTATGAGAGGAAACTGTCAGAAAGTCAAATATGATTCAAAGGAGGATGTGAAATGAGGAAATATCACTGATCTTGGCTGAAAGATGTGTCCCAGTATTGCATTGATGATGCACAGCCATCATTCAACTGCTATGGATAACATTGTGAAGAACAGGAATTCTGGAACACGTAAGTGTGCTCCTGTGGAAACTGCACCTAGATCCATTGATTTGTTCCACCAGCACAAGGGGATATTGCCTGGTTTAAAATCAGGAATATGTGCACCAGGAGTATATCCTTTTGCCATATCTATTCAATCTCTATGCTGAACAAATAATACAAGAAGCTTGACTATAAGAAGAATATAGCATCTCATTACTGTTACCATAGTTTATCACCTATTCTTGCCATGCATAGAAAAAGTAATATGTTGGGCAACGATCTCAGACAGAATGAACGCCTTCAAATTCAAATGCAGATAGAAAGTGAAGGCTTAGGAATTCCAAAGCTATTTTCTACTCCTCTAGTGATGCCGTGCAATCTCGCTTGAGATTAATAAAAGAGAGCAGCATTCGACCACCATTATTTCTAATTTTGAGGCTGAAATTAAATTTCATAGGTGAGATGTATGGTGAGGCCATTTATTTTCTCTAGTAAGGTTTATTTAAAAGTACTTGCATCATTGAGGATCTGATTCTTGGGAAAATGTTTAAGAATCACCAATTAGCCTGGGAACATTAGTCATGTTTTACTAACAATCACCCTGAGATATGCATTCTCTGATCCACAGGTGAGTCATTGGCCTTTGCCAACAGGCAGGCAAGACCATCAAGTCTGAGTCCCACCGGTTTCCTTGTGAATCACTTCATAATGAGATAAGTGATAGTTGTGAAGGACCACAGCACTCAAAAATTAGCCACCCATTGTTATTAACTTTATTTGCATAGGTTTGCCTACATTTTTAAATGTCTGTATCCTAATGGCAACACATTCTCATGCAGTGTGTTTTTCTCCCTGCCATCCCCCATGTTTCCCCCTTATTTTGTTTACTAACCAATAAATGAACACATTTATTCATATGCACTCTACAAATGAGCATCATACTTTTAATAATATTTAGCAATATGGATGTCAAAAATAAGTAAACATTTAAAAAATTTTGAATGTTATTATTCATGTTGAAAAAGCCCAAAAGGAGATATGAAAAGATTGGGGGAGGGGCTCTTGAAACTTTTGCTTGATCTCCTATTATTATACTTTCCTGTGCTTATTGTTTGTTCATAAATGTACTATGTAGTATGATAATACTAATAATGAAACCAGTTATGATTGAGTTGATTTAAACTCATGGCAATGCCATGTGTGTCATAGTAGAACAGTGGCCCATAGGGGTTTCAATAGGTGGTCTTTCAAAAGCAGACCACCAGACCTTTCTTCTAACGCACCTATGAATGGATTCAAACCTCTCACCTTTTGGCGAGCAGCTGAGCACATCAATTATTTGCACTACCCAGGACTCCAACTATAAAGATAGTTAAGGTTTATTGTTATGTTTTCTATGTTCCATGAATGTGCCAATTCTTTGCCTTTATTATATTGCACAATTCTCCCAACACATCTATGAATCTTTGTTCTTTATTATTAGGTGCAGTTAACAGATGAAGAAACTAATATGTAGCGAAACTAACTAAAGAGTTAAAGGTCATAGAGTTAAAGACTGGTAGAGCCTCATTCTGACTTTCGACTACCCAGTACTGGAGTCAGTGCTGACTGATACTCTTCTTGTGAGGTTCCATCCAGTTGGTTCCGACCCACAGTGGCCCTAGGAAGCCAGCATGAGACACCTTCTGGTCCTGTACCATCTTCACAATCGTTGTCATGCTTGAGCCCATTGTTGCAACCATTGTGTCAATCCCTCCCATTGAGGGTCTTCCTCCTTTCCTCTGACCTTCTACTGTATCAACCCTGGTGTCCTTCTCCAGGGACGGGTCTCTTGTAGTAAGTACATGAGATGGAGACTTGCCATTCTTGCTTCAAAGGAGCACGCTGGCTCAACTCCCCAGAAAGATGTGATTGTTTTTCTAGCGATCCATGGCACTTCAATATCCACGGCCAACACCAAAATGGAAAGGCATCAATTCTTCTCTGGTTTTCCATATCCTTTTCCAGCTTTGTCACATTCATGTAGGTTGATTGAAAATACTATGACGCCTTCATCCTCAACGTGACAGCTTTGCTCTTTAACCCTTTAAATGGGCCTTATGCTATTTGTATGGATGCTGATTATAAATCTAAGTAAAAGAAAATAGTTAGACAACTTCAATCTTTCCTCCATGTATCACTCTGTTGCCCATTGGACCAGTTGTGAAAATATTTTCTTTTCTGTACATTGAGGTGTACAGGTAATCCACACAGAGTACCACAGTCTTTGATTGGCATCAGTAACTCCTTTGGTTTTCAGCAAGCACAGAGGGGTCATTTGCATATTAAAGGTTGTTATTGAGCCTTCCTCCAAATCCAAGTTCGGCTTTATGTAGCCCAGCTTTGGGGATTATGCACTCAATGAGCCTAAATAGGATTTCTGAGACTACAAATCTTTGCCAGAGCAATATCCTTCTGAGCAGTGGCCAATGGGTTTGAACGGCCACCTTTGGAATTAGCAGCTCAAGACCTAACCCTCAATGTCACCTGGGTTTCTTGGCAATTGCACTACGCTGCACTACTAACTGCAAAAATAAGTGAAACACTCATCTTGTAGAAAAGCCATGTGTATACATAAATATTGAGTAATGGCCTGAAACAACAGAAGCTGTCAAAGAGCAGATGCCACCAGGATATTAGAGTTGGTAAAAGTACAAAGGTGGCCAAGATTAGAGCAAATGGGAGAGGCTCTGGAATCTTCATGGCTTTGGAGCCCTTGAAGTGGCTTTAGAAGGATCAGTAGGCTTTGTAGCAGACCCTGCAGGCAAAGGGAGAAAAGGAAGTGAGTGTGGGAATGTATAAGGCGAGCATGGGAAAAGAAAGTCAGCCAGTTCAATGGCCGAGAAGGAGAGGGGAAGTGAGGAGGATAAGGCGCAACTAGGTCAGGGTAAGTTGGTCAAAGGTTTGTAAGATCAGAGTGTTAACCTTTAGGCAGGAAGAATTAGAGACGTATGTGGAAGCTTTCCCAGGTCATTGAAAGAGCAAGGGCTCCCAGTGAAAAGTCCCAGAAACAATGCAATCTA
The DNA here is from genome assembly GCF_000313985.2 of Echinops telfairi. Classification (NCBI taxonomy): domain Eukaryota; kingdom Metazoa; phylum Chordata; class Mammalia; order Afrosoricida; family Tenrecidae; genus Echinops; species Echinops telfairi. The sequence continues at coordinate 5,152,287 of NW_022111377.1, forward strand.
CCCTGGTGGCATAGTGGTTAAACGCTGGACAGCTAACCACGATGTCAGCAGTTCAAAACTTCCAGGGAGTCCACGGGAAAAAAATGAGACTTCCTTCTCTACAGAAGAATTTAGTTCAGAAAGCCATTGGGGTAGTTCTATCCCGTTCTATTCAGTCACTTTGAAATGGCATTGACTCATGACAGTGAGTGAGAAACTTATCTCAGGCAGGTTACTCAAGTTTCCTTTTTTTTAATCATTTTATTGAGGGCTCCGATAATTCTTATCACAATCCATACCTACATCCATTGTGTCAAGCACATTTGTACATTTGTTGCC